>NC_061528.1:7710000-7870000 GCF_022379125.1 Scophthalmus maximus | reverse complement strand
CCATGAAGTTGACTCTCTCTTAAACGATTTCCATTAAAACCAAACATTTTCACCTTCGTGAAGACGTAGGATTGATTGAGGGACACTTCAACCTAATGCACTGTTGATTGAGTGTGGTGTCAGGACGCTGCTGTGTCGCTGCAGGGTTTGGTTTGTTGTGTGACATGAGGTTCAGCCGGTGCACCAGGCCGCGGGGAGGTGTAAGGTCCACCGGCTGCTCTGATGAAGCAACATGCTGACCTCACCCTGGTCCAGCGGGGCTGGGGGGGCTTTTGCCTGGGATTAGCTGGTGTTTTGCGTGTGTTTGATGATCCCACTCGCGGCATGTACAGTGGAGATATTGATGTCAGGCTTCGACATTCACTCGTGGTTGACGATGATGGCGATGTGTGGGTTCTTTTGGAAAATGGTCAAATGTTGTCAGCAGCGTCCAGAGTCTTGTTCAATGATGCAAACAGGATGCAAACATTAAATTAGGGTTGTTGGATTTGCTGTTTCTTTCTCTTCCAATCAATTGTAGGGATGCAGCAAATCAATATGACTCATTATTGATTACTAGTGTCGTCAATAAAATGTCGAAAAACACAGAAAGATTACAGAAATTTAAAATGCTTCACAACTGAAACATGAAATTTCCTATCACACGAGACACAAGCCCAAGCAACCAAAAGGTAGCTCATAAGAAAAACCACAACATGTTTGGCTTTTTTTTTACTTGATACACAACTCGCCGATTGATCAATTATTGAAATTTGCCGAACTGCCTTTTCTGCAGCTTGAGTAGCCGGTTCAGTGTGGAGATAGAAAAGGCCACATCGGCCTTTTCCAAAGAGGCAATTAGACCTGTCAGCCTGTGTGGCTGCTGGTCAAAGTGGCTACTTACATTGACGCAAGGAGCCAATATTTATCCATAGCTTTCTATCTGCCATCACCCTTGAGCCATGGCTGGAATAGTCTCTGTGTTTAAACGGTACTAACTGTACTAACGAGTTAGAATAACGCCCACGAGTAAATTAAGCCTGTTATCATTAGTTCCGTTATGAATCCCTGTAAGGGGATGTAATATTGTAAGTAAGCAGTCTCTTTGAGGTTTATTTTAATGACCATGACAAATTTATTACATTGCTTTTCCTTCTTTGCCGTACTGTAATTTGTCACAGTGACGCGTCCCCAAATTGGTTCATTTGGCTTTTCAGAAATACATGCAGTATCTGCTGAGGCTGTTTTATCTCTGTCACAGGGAGAACGCCTCCCTAATGATAACCGAGAGTTCATACTGCTCACATGCGAGAGGCTGGGGGGGAGAATAAATGGGTGCGCAGAGGAGGAGCGAAGCCGTAGAATGTAGGGATTCCCTGGTTTCTCTACAGGCAGCCAGCAGAGCTCATCCATTGGAGCAGAACGAAAGCCCCGGGGAGAGCAGTCACACAGCATTAGAGGTCTGCCGTCTCCAAGATCTGGCAACGCACAGTAGAGGTGTGTGTGTCTGTGCATTCATTCACACATTCATGCATTATTATGGAAGGCTTTTCTGTGCCAGGGTGTAGCTCGTGGTGCCAGACTGATGTCGTCTGGTGTGCCGGACCAAACCAAAAGATATTTCTTCAAAACTCAGTCTGACTTTTCCGTGTGTTTTACCACGTCGTGTGTTTGCTCGTCCACCTACACCTGCAACCTGCACCCATCGGACGATACTTGCTGTCAATGACACGTTGTCCACGCCCCAATGCATACCGTGATTTAGTGTCTATTTTACTCTAAATGGGACCGTCATTTACAAAATGAACTTGCTGCATTGAAGAAGACTTGAAGGTAGTGATTGAGATCATGAACTCTCCAGTAAAATGTTTACTGACGTTATAAACCAAGTGAGAAGTGGAGTCGCTCCCCCTGCTGGTGATTTGAGAGAATACAGGTTTCTGGCTCCACTTTTTCGGACCAGGTGACTGCGTCCATTTTATACAAAGTGGGTACATTTAATCTCTACAAAAAACTTTTGAACAAGTTTTGATGGACCAGTGCATTTTTGTAATTTAAAAGGAGGTAAAAGTGCTATGATGATAAAATGACAGCATTGCAACATGTTAATGTCGGGAATTTTTCTGCCAGTCTGAAAACTTAACTCGCCTTTTCTCAATCTCACTGTTTGTGTAGTTTCTGCTCCTCCTCCTTTTATACTGTTGGGCCCCTCTTGGTATTTTAAATCCAACTTACATTGTCCACTCCCTTGTTTCCCATCAAACAAAGAGCAGGACAAGTGTTGTGCAGATGCACACACGCCATGCCTTTAAAACATGGCCCACATTGAACATCAGCTCATTAAACCGACTATGAATTGTGTGATAATCTGCATTATTATATCATAATAAAATAAAAAATAATAAAACCCTGAGCGGCTGTAACAAAGCTCGTCTGTGCTGCTGCTGCATTGAGTTACGTCTGATCTCTGTGGTGCCTTGTTGTGCGGAGTTTCCCTCCCTCCCACTCATCGATGCCCGTCTCATCCAATGCTCTCCTGTGCGTGCTGTGTAGCCGTTTGGTATGCAGTCTATATCCCCAGCCTCAGAGATGCATCGCGTCCCCATTCAATCACGACCCGCAGCGAGGCAATCAGTGGAAGCCTGTCCACGCACCAACCCTGCTGCAGATGTGGGAGGAGAGGAGAGAAATTTTTTTTCTCTAAAGCAGAAATGTAATTTGGAGGCAGCATTGAGAGGAATGACTCCGTTGACTAAAAGATGTGTGGTTGGGGACTGATGCTTCTGTGTCGCCCCCAAACTTAAACCTCTGATGTGAATGGACACATGCCTGTGTTGGCGCTCGGTGCCGCTCACGCTGAACTGAACCTCTGAGGGCTGCGATGGGGATAATGGGACACTTCAACTCAGAAACGAGGCCAAAGGCGGGGATGCACAAATGCACACGGGCAGGCTCGAAATAAACTCCTGTTATTCAGAAATTACATCATTATTTTATTATTTCCATGCAGCACCAGGATCTTGACCACTGTGTGGACAAGTCAACACGGCACAGTGTACATCAAACACAGACGTTCATTTGATTCATTGTTTGCAAGTCGTGCATATCGAGATGTTGAATCAATAAATATGTTTGAACAGAACAAAGGCCGACAGTAATGACATCACGGGGTGGAAAGGGATTGAGGGAAATTAAACCACAGTGAAATGCAATTATAAACATCGCCGGGACAAAGGTTCAGCTTTCAGTGACACTAATAGAACAACCGAGATATTCAAAACAAGCAAAATGAGATGAAAGAAATCCCTTCAAATGTTTAACATCTCAGTTTGCCCAAATGATATTCACTAGTATGTTTTCAAATCTCCAAGGTTTAATATTAAGATCAGCTTGTAGTTTTATCAACGTGAATTTTATTTCTACCAGGCAAGTTTATTCTTGACATTAATTGCAGTTTGACAAAATAATCTGAACTCATGGCGTGATCCATACTGTATGTCTCTCAAAAAAGGTGACAGCCCTTTGCCATTCTTTATAAGCCGCTAAGCAGATTTAACAGATGAATATGAGTGGTATTAATCTTCATCTCTCAGCAAATTGTAGCTTGAAGTGTGAATGTCATTTCATAAGAAGCCACGTTTATTGAGGCAAAAGATGTTTTGTTCTTCCTCAGGTGAAAGCGATCGCTCGTATAAGTACAAGGTAGAAGCTCGACTGGCTTCATGACGTCATGTAAAGATGGAGCCCCACCGGTGAAGGATTAAAGATAGTTCCCAGTGTTGTTTTAATCACACAAGCTCGAGCATTAATCTCCGGTTTCAGTAGGATTTCCTGTCAACGTTCCCAATATCTGTTGATGAGGGCAAAGTCCGAATGTTCTGTGTGCTGGTTCGTATACCACTGAGATGCAGAGTCTGTTACAGATGAACATGTGATAGAGGTAAAAAAAAAAATCTTTCAATCTCTTTTGCTTTTGTCTTTGACTTGTTTGACCGTGTGTAGTTTATCCCCCCCTGCGTCTTTTCAGCAGTCAATTTGTTTAAACTCACACGAGCCAGACCACAAGAGGAGTTCATTGGTCTGAGCACCTCTAATTGGCCGTTTTATTTCCTCAGGTGGTGCAGTTTCATTATAAGAGCCATCTGGGTCGTCGCCGTGTCCTGTACACACAATCTGTTGTGTTTCCTGTGATTCTGTGCCCGTCGCAGTCAGCGCTGCGGCTGCTGCAGCTGCAGGTTTTCTTATACAGGCATGGGTAATGAGCGCCAACTTGTAATTAATGGTTTTGTTAATGGTTAATAATTGTTTAGTGATTCTTTACATATTGCTAATGAGCCATTTGTACGTGCAAGATTTGTGTTGGCAAGTTGTGAAAAATCTCCTTCTGGCAGTTTATATCGTCCCTCAGCCCACCCGTTGCAAAACATATGGACAAAACAAGTCCTGTAAACTAAAACAACTGAATATGCCGTGGATGGAATTTGATTGAGTTGTATCCTGTTGTTGTCGAATTTGAGTCCTTTCAAATTGGTTTGGTTTGTCTGTTTGTCTGCACAATAACGCAAAAACCTCTCGACGGATTTCCACGAAACTTGATGGAAGGATTGGACATGAGCCAAGATAGAACCCATTACATTTTGGCATGGATCCGGACAAAGGGCCGCATCCAGGAGTATTTTTGTTAACATTGAGAGATGGGGCGTTTTTCGACATTTTCACAGATTCGTAATCCTGCCCCGTTGTGTGCTGTTTATTTTGTAGATGCAGATGTAGATGTTCTGACACATAGCAAGGGTTTTCCTGAAATGATGCTGAGAGCTGGCACGTGGCACTGAAAGTGTTTTTCAGTTTTGTACTTGAATGAATGTCGAGACCACCGGATATTCACTCATCGCCAAATCAACTCTGAAAAAAGAAGCAGTGAAAAGAGAGATAAAAAGGCTGCGTGGCTACGGATGACTTTTAACTTGATGCTGTAGATGGACTCAGAGAAACGGCTTGTAAAAACTAGGAGAGCTCTAAACCTGGAGGATTCAAGGTCCACCTGTCTGAAGCGGTATTCTCTTTGCTTGGAGATGTTTATTCATCGATCAGTCCTCGAGGCTCCGTCAGCCCAGACACCCATCTGTCCTCCAAACACTGAATTTCATTGTGCATCTGTCTCCTTAATGTTTCAGCGACATAAACGTATTAAAACAGAAATGACACAAGGGCTAATCTAAAAATGAAAAAATGGAAAAAATCCTAATCCATTAGCACCCAGTCAGCATCAAATTACACATGCTGTTCACATGTAACACTCAGATTAGTGGTAACACACGCAGACTTTATTGGACAGTAGTGCTTTGAAAAGATGACGCGGTGGTGAAATGTGGCGGGGAGGCAGTTAAACAGGATTGGAGAGCTATGAAATATTCAGACATGTTGGGGAAAAGAGAGCAAGCTCTCTGTATGTCTCTTTGAAGAAGCAGCAGAGGCCGCGACTAAAACTGGGTTAATAAGATCTAGCCTCAATCTAGAAACCTCTCATGTCTCGTTCTTTAAGTGCTCGTGTGAATCAGCTGCAGGAACATTGAACACGTGGCCGAGACAGAAAAGTGGGAAAGATGCATGTCGTCATAGATCACAGACACACAGAAGTCTTGTTAAAGTGTTATTTTAGTTTTATCTGTTGATCATTTTTGTGTATAATTTTCCTTGCATCTTTTTTTTTCTCTCAGGGAATATCTGTAAACAGGAATAGAAAAAAATGGTAATGGTCCTTTTCCCCCCCCATAAGGTTTGAGATTTCAAACACTGCCGTGTGTGTGTGTCTGTGGAACAGAGAGCAGAATGCGAAATATGGACCAGTTTCAGCAGTAACTTTATCTAAAATCCCTTTTCAGTCCCATTTTTGAAAGAATATCTTAATAGAAAGTAATAACATGAATTATTTATGTTGAACCTTTGTTATATTTCTACCGAGGAAAATCATATTGTGCTAATTTACCACCCAGCGCCAATTGCAATATGCAGAATTTCCATTGGAGTTGCGTGGATTTTTTGTAAGTGTAAGTTGAAGTATAAGAAAAACAAAAAGAGAAAGAAGTGGAGAATTATGTAGATTAATCTCTGTGTTATTTCAATAAGATGATTATTAACACTTACATGATGATTTTCTTTTGTTGGCATCATCAGGTTCATATTTTATGGAAAGAGGCGTTGCTATTTCAAGGACACGGCTGTGACTACAATGAATGAATAAAATTCAAAGCCTTGTACTACTGGCTTTTTGTTTCCCCGTCCTTGACTTAATTCAAACGTGGCACTGTGGCTGCTTTTCAGTCATGCCAGCGGCCGGGCGCCAGAGATGGTAGAGATTGTGTGGTATGATTGGTTCTCCATGTTTGTCCAGATAAAGTAGCTTGATAACTATTGGATTGATTCCCATGAAATCTGCCTTAACCACTATGGAATAATGCCCGAACACTCGCAAGCTGGAATAATGGGTGTTTTTCCTTTTCTTCGCATTCTGCTGACACGACGTTAATGCAGCATCACACTAAGCTGATATGGTGATTACGGTAAATGTGTTCTTGCTAAATATCATCACGTTAGCGGGCTGTCATTGTTCACCAAGAAGCCCTGTTGTGCCGAGGTCGGAGCTGCTAGCAATTCCATATTTTAAGGCTGATACCCCGGACTGAGTTGAATTTAAGCCTCATCAGTTTGATGTTCAGTCAGCCTGGGCTCTGATTTGTTTTCTAATTCCCTGCATTGCACAAATCATCTTTTGTCACGCTCCACCGGTTTCATTCTTCCCAGCTCAAGAAATGCTCCGAGGCCTTTTTTTTCTTTAATCTTTGCAGTGCAATTTCAACGTATTTGGTTCTTTTTATCATAAGTATGTTTTGTGACTCAGTATTATGTACATAAGGTGCATGAGGTATGGCATTTTGTTTCTCTGTATGAAAATGAAGCATATGTATGATGATGACAGTGACAACAAACCTGAACCTTGTGTAACCTAAGTATTCAGGAATAATTTTGCTTCATGCAGCAGCTGATCACACAACCATTGCTTTGTGTTTTATCTGCTATATGAGGAGGAGAAAAGACTTGAACTCTCTATTTTTTGGTATTATTGTCACAAGGAGCCTTATTTTAAGATGTGCTCTTACTTCCAGGGAGGGATAAAAAAAAAAAAAAAAACATTTCAACATCAGAACATTTAAGCAGTATTGAAGTCATGGCTGAGCCCCTGGTTTATCTGTCTCAATCCTTTTCCCCTTAAAGTCCTGATCTCTTCTGGTGGTCTTTTATTCCATGAGTCACACCCAGCCATACAACGCAACCAACCACCATCCATTTCCATTCTCCGGCTCTGTGCTGCCTCTGCTGGTTTGTTCGAAGGACTTGCAGCCTTTTCTTTTGCCCATGCTGCCTTTTCCTCTTAATAAGCTGTTGAAATGACACAAACGACCCATCAATGTGAGGACAATACGCAGCAGTTGGCTAACAATAATGCAGTAGAGTCCAGTGAAGGTAGATGAGCAGAAGAAGTGGAAGAAGGAGTAGTGCCGAGTGTAAGAGAGGACAGCTGACAGGGAGGCTCTGGACAAGGTTTTTTAGAGGCACTAACTCTGTTGGTTTGTTTTTCCTATTTTCTGCTCCATTGAGCCCTGCAGGAAACTGTGGAGGCGTGCAGGCCTGATAGGTCATTACTGACATCAGCTCCTCGGAGAGCTGTAATGTTACAGTGGCAGTGACATGTGCTCCATGGCCGTAAGGGCAGCATTTTAAATGTTAGTCGTGGTTCGGCGGGAATTGCCTTAAACAATGGCGGTGGTCGCAGATCTCTCCAGCTTGTCTCAAAGAGTTGAGGTCCAAAGCCAAGAAACCAAAAATTGCTGCTACAAATCTTCTGCATTAGTTGCCAGCAAAGGTTGGGGCATATAGTTGAAGGAAAAACGAGATTTTTAAAAACTGCATGTGTCATTTTTCTGATGTATTTCAGTGGAAACATAATGTGATGAGATGCTGTGAGCCAGACTCACTGAACAGCCCTGCAGCAGTGCAGGGATAGATACTGTTCATTCTCCACACAATTACTTCTGCCTCTTGTGTGAAAACCAGTGCAGCACCAGGAATGCCTTTGCGGAGACACCATCAGACAGTGTGTGATGTTATCCCCCTTTGAGTGAATGTCATGTGTGGCCCCTCTCGGTGGTGGAAGCCTTTTCACCCTGGCCATTCAGAACACCTATAAACACTCACGCCTTCAGAGATGCGAAAACTGGTTTATTCCAGGCGGTACCCCGACCTTTGCAAAGTCTTCCTTTCCTCCCGCGGTAACACTCATCTCCGGTCCGAGCATGACAATTTGTTGGCAGCCAGTTTAGAGATTAGCTCAGATAGATTGGCTGGTGGAGGCTGTCTTTCTTTCAGCTGCAATCTGACATCTCCGCCCTCCCCGTAGACTCATGATTAGAGGCAGAAGGCCAAATCTGGCGAGGACAGAATGCTATGTCACCGCTATACGTAAGTGTCAGTGCTTGACGGAGGTGAGTTATTCATATCGGTGTCTAATGCCGCTTCATTACCTCCGAGCCAGCCGAGTAATTAAGGATTCAAAATTGGATTCTGATTGACAAACCGCGATGGCCTGTGTTCCAGCGGAGATATTGACATGCATGGGTCCAGAGGATGAGGAGCAGTGACGTGAATGTTTGCAGACAGATCCTCGATTGATTGGAAGTGGCATGGACAGTGTGTCTGACAGGTCTCGGGGCAGGGGAAAGGGGTCATTAGTGCTCTGCAGTGGTGCGGATCTGTTATCTGCCCTGAGGTGTGTGTGTGTGCTTGTGTGTGTGTGTGTGTGTGTGTGTGTATGTGCGCAAAGCAAGAGAAAGACAGAGAGATCGCCGCTTAAATATAAAGGCAGAGATACTTTCCACTCGGACAAACATGTCATGTAACATTGAGTGTGCCGTCGCTTTGATGCCTCGTCCAACGCGGACCCATCCAGTGTCTCATCCCCAAAAAACCTCTCCAGTCTCCTCCAGCGCGCCACATCTCTTCTCGAGCTTTGCGTAGAGACAACGGCTGCCTAGTGATTTCCCCTCGTTGCGAACACAGGACCACATCCGATCTCAGGAGGTGGATAACTTGCAGGGGGATACACAGCTGAGATAGCAGCATAAATGTTATCTGCTTCATTTCCGTTAAGTTGAGATAAGCTGGCCAAGCTGGGAATTTGTTTTTAGAGATACAAAAACATGCATGTGGATCAGAATCTGCACCGCACTCATACTGTATATGTTATGATATCGTGTGTTTAATTTCTGCTTTAAAATGAGCACGTTCAGTCTGTTGTACATTCCATTCTCCTGCCTCTGAGTTTTATGTGAAGCGTTCTTCCTTAGGAAAGCAATTGAATTTTATGTCCGCTGAGTGTTGCTGTGCTTTCATCATCACTACATCTGTAACGGTCATGATATTTCCCCATGGAATTACTGCTTGAATAACTGATGGTGACGTTTAACACCTTGCCGTGCTTTATAGTCCAGTTTGCTCTGCTGCCTTGTGTGATTCACAAGAGGTAATGAACAGGTAGTGGCTGCTTTTTATTGTGTAGCATACATTTTTTTCTCTCTCAAAATAAATACATTAATCGTGGCATCAGCTCATAGAGCTTCTGGTCTGAGTCAAACACAAGGATCCTTAAAGTTGTTCTATTAACTGTGTAGGAATTCATATTGAAATGATAAATTCGAGTGATAAGGAAAAAGTTACAGAACACTAAAGTATTGAATTAAGTCAGGTCATACTTCCACTTACAGTACATCCAATAATGCATCCATGGTCTTGGCTTCAGGTATGTTTCCTGTTCTTTTATAGTTAGTTTATATAACTAGGAATGTCTAAACTTCACAGAGGCCGAGTCAAAGTCTAACATCATGTTGGACTGATGATAGAAATTGGAAAGAGCTGTTTGAGGGTTGAAAATAGTCTAATGAGACAACTTTGAACTAAATCTTTTAAATTGGGTTTAAAGGATAAGTCTGGAGAGATATTACTATATTTTTATATCCTGAACAGCTCCCAGGACAAAACCAGAACCAACAATATGTCAGTCTGTCGCTCAATAATTTCTGTCACAAATATCTGATTACAGTCTTTTCACTAACATAACTGTAACACTCCAACATTACTTTAAAATGAGTTGGTACTTTGTAATGACGCATGAACACACAAATGGTATTCATGCAGCAGGACAATGTATGACGCAAAATAAATAATAACTGTGCCCATGTTCACAGTGAACATTGTCACCCAGTACAAATGTTTGTATAGTTTTGGGATATTTTCAGAGCTCTATGTCGAATAGGATTAGGAATAAGATAAAGTATCAGGTTTTGGAAACACACACACACACACACACACACACACACACACACACACACACACACAATATTTATTAGTTAGAACCAAATCATTGTTGGTTTGTGCTCTTTTCATGTTACCTTATATTAAAGGCTTATCCTTTTATTACCTTGAACAACAGACCGTGGCTGATGCGCTCCATTCATATTTCGCTCCTCAACCACTTCAACGTCATTAAGTTCCAATACCTCCCCTACCCATCAGTCATGCCTTCGCTGCAGTCAAACTAAAAACGGAATTCGGCGTAATTACCATCATCACATCAGCATTCAAATCGCCAATTCAACTGAGAAATCTCCCGAAAGCTCCAATGTATCCGACTCCCGGCAAACGGCCACATGTTGTAGCTGATGAGACTGTGGTGCATGTATGTCTGTATTTGTTATATTCTCTGGTGTTTGTCATGGCACCGGTGTAAGCAGCTGCGAAGTGTGTCATTATTGACCTTTATTAATGAATTATTAATGCTTTCCACCCTTAGAGCATGCCGCTGTATGTGTGTGCGCCTGCACTATATAAGACCCTGTGTTGTTTCCTGCTGTTTAATGGTCACAAGAGACGCTCCCTGCCACTCATCTTCACTGTCGACCGCCTCTGTCACATTACTGAGTCAAGAAGAAAACGTACAGCGTCCTTTGTATTGTTACAGTGGGCTTCAGGGGTTGTACATTAAAAACAAAGGAGTAGAGCCAGAGTGCATTAAAGGCTGCCGGTTCCACTCACTTCCGTCCTGAAAAGAAACCATCTGGACACCTAATGGTTAACACAATCATGCCTCTGTCTGTGACATGGCACAGGCAATTTGTGTAATGTATTAATGGTATGGACTCGCTGCTCTCCATAGGCCTCTCTCTAAGCATTGTGTGGCTGTGTGCCAGGGGAAATTATCTTGAAAAACGTCATCCTCCCCCGAGAGGAAGAATCGGCAGGTACAAGATAAAGGAGTGACTTTATGATTTATTTACTGTCTTTAAGGCAAAAGGGATCTCCGGAGTTTAAGTCCCGCGCTGCTCTTCGCTCAACCGACGAGGCTAAACGCCGAAGTCCAAGGTGATCAATTTTTTGTTTCAAGAGCACGGGGGTGAACCCAGTCTCCCCAGTGTCAGGTCGATTGCAATCCGGAGATGGTTTTCTTAAAGGACCTCTCTGTATTCGACTGCATTCATCCTTCCCTCAATTCTGACCGGTCTTCTTGTCCCACACGTCAAGGGAGCACCACCATGCTCCACCATAGGGGTGGTTCGAGCCAGGTGACGAGCCATCTTCTTGGTCATCTCTCTGGCCGTGGCCTGGTAGCCTGGTTCCAAACGTCATCCATTTCGCCCTGATCTATGCCTCGTCACAATTTTATCGCTGAGGTCTACCGAGAGTTCCTTCGAGTGACATGCTGACATCCTGATAGGCAGTGAAGTGTCAGATCCTGTTACACAGACATGTGTGCCTTTCTAAACTGTGTCCTGTCAGTTCACCTTGTCACAGGTGACTTTAAAGCAAACAGGATGTACATGACCGCAGTTTGCAGTTCGGCAGTAAAGGGTCTGAAAAAAAAAATGAAGGATCTCAGTTTTTGATTTTTGACAAATTGACAAAAGTTTAAAAAAAAAACTGTTTTCACTGGGTTAGAATTTTTTGGATGGTTTTGGATTGACCAATTGTTTTTAATCAACTTATTAAACACAATTTAATGGGTGAAGGTTCTACTTTTGAACCCACCATATATGGACATTTGACAGTATCCACAATACTGTTGCGTGTATATCAGCTATATCCCTGAGCTCTAGTTCTGTCTTCAATAAGTGTGTCATCTTTTATGATCAATGTTTTCTCCATTTCTCTCACGGACTATGTAGAACATTTTGTCTTTGTTTCCCAGTTTTTGGCAAATGTTAGTGAAACAGGAGTATATAGCTCATTTGTTGGGGACCGATTTCTGCTGCAGATGGAGCTCGTTGATGTGTTTTTAATAGTTTTTAGACAACGCTGGGGAGGAATAAGTTAAGTCAGGCTTTGGCTATGGAGACAATGGCAATAAAAACAGACAATGAAAAAATATGATACACGCATGGAATGAACCTATAAGTCTGACGGAGCTGTTGTTTCTGACAGGGCTGCCATTAACCGAGTGCGTCCGTCCAAGGCCAGACATAAGCTGGTATAAAAAGCACGAACGTGGAAACTCTTGGTAATGTCAGAAGGTAATAAAATAAAAAGGAGATATCTTCACTGCTCATGTTTTTCCTTCTGGAAGAGCAGTCTAGTGTTAAACGATATACTAGAGTACTGAAGGACAGATGCTGTTTGAGGCAACATGAAGCCCTGTCTTCTGACTTCGAATCTACAATTTGCCTGTTCCTCTGTCCAGCCGCCAGATGTTTAGTAATGACTGTATTTTATGTTAATCCCATGTTCATTTCTCATCCGCATCTGGATGAGAAATGAACTGGGGCCCAGATGCTCCCCGCTCACTTGTGGTCTGTAATTGTCAGATTTATACTGTAGGCACTGCCACCTGTGGGAAACACCAGACCGACCAGCAGTCTGGTGTTTTGCCTGGTGTGAAATGCCGCACAATTACAAAACACCAAGACGACCAGAATGTGGCGTCTTAGCCACCATGTGACAAATGATCCATTATATCCCTGAGCAACTGTGAACTCTCAATGGTGGAAAAAGATGAAGACCTTCCTTACACCGTCACCGTGCTTCCATTATGAGCTAGGTTGCGTAAGTGCAGGGCTGAAGTGAGAAGTGAGGGCATTTCTCACTCCGGACCCAAAGTTTTACTGTCTCCTCACTCGTGTTTGCTCAGGGCAGAGAGAGCGGCAGTGGGAATGTGCGCTATGTGTACTCAGGGAGGGCTGTGACAGGACACCACGCCTCCTCCAACACACAATTCAAACTCTGACATAGTGTTGTGCTCCCACAGCACACCTGTAATATGATAGAAGCTCAGATACATGTTGGTTATGCTTCACTGAGGCTGTTGACCAAGCATTAGTCATGTGTGCCCTGTACTGTACGTCAGAATGATCACGTGGCACAGTTTCTTGGCTGCCAGGAATCTTGTGTCTAAAATCCAAACTGATGACCCCCCTTTTTTTTTTAGCTCCCTCCACATGATGTGAGCTCTCCTCTTACAAATAATATAAAGGTCTACCGGTGTACTGATGACAGAATAACATCAAATTCAATTAAGTCAATCAAGTCATCAGCCCCATTGTCACGATAACTGATCCACCTGTTTTAGCGATATCAGTATGAGTGCATCACTAGCTTGAAGCCCAGAATAGTAATAAGTAGGAAGAAAGTCATGCTTTTTTTTTTTTTTTAGCTTTGCTGGCCTATGGTTTGCATAAAGGTCAGTCAATCCCTGACTGTAGACTCATTCAAAGAGATATTACTGCCGCTCTCAAAGGCGTAGTGAAAAGCTGGATATATAGGTCATAGAGAGGGAGGAGATACTGAGAATACTCCCCTGGAAGATTTTCGTAGAGTTGCACCCTACTGCATGGAAAGTGAAAGAAATGGTTGAGTAAAGAATGGAAACAAAAAGAGCACTAGTCAGAGAAATGATTTCTCCCCTCCACGAAGCTGGCCAATCACTGTGTTAAGTGAGTGTGAACGCTAAAGGCAACGGTATCTGTACATGTTCATTATTTCCTCTATTAAATCTCCACCTCCCATCTTAAATATGAAGGAAAAATCTCTTGGTTGGGCTACAAGGCAGCTGCAGCTCAGTTTAAAATGCTATAATCGCTGATGTCATGATGTGCCCCTGGCTGCAAATGAAGCTGAGATGATGTCTGCCGGTTCATTAGTGCTAATTCATGTAAAGTGGAGGGAAGAGACGGAGAGCAGCGAGGACGAGGATGAAAGAAACGTTAATGAATAAGGACTGAAGGAGGCTGCCGTGGGCTTATGCCGATCCCTCCACTATATTCAACTTTTATTTCCCAACTTCATTAACACGAGCACCGGCAGAATTTGGTCCCTCTGCTCGTTGCCTCACATAACCCTGTATGCATTCGTGTGTGATCGCCGTGGCTGAGTTGATTGACGGCACTGGAAGCTCATTTTTGTGCAAATCAGGTTATTCACAGCAGTTCACTTGTTCAGGCACTGCATTGGGATGGAGAATCATCTCTCTCTCTCTCTCTGTGGGAATGTTTGCTCACGTATAACATTGGACGCACATCATTTCTCTCAATAACTTGCAGAGGGATCACGAGAAATCAGGTCCACTTTATTGTTGTTTTCATTGCTTTGGTGCCTGGCTCCTCCTTTCCATATGTGTTTGTGCAAGATACTTAACTCAAAAACTCAGATAAGTGTGTATGCGTTGAGTCTAGAGTCATGCCTGCGACTGGGCCGAAATCTCTGCAGAGTGTTGATGGTGCTAAATGAAAAGTCAGATGGGTCACCAAAGTTCCTGCAATTCACCCTGAGTGATTTCATGACAATCCATTCCACAGCTTTTGAGACAAAAGCACAATAAATCAACCTGAGATGATCATCAGAGTGCAAAGGCTTCCTCCCCCCAGGCACCATGACGAATATCTGCACCATTTCATAGCAGTTCTCAACGGCCGATGAGATATTTCAGTCTGAACTGAAGAGGTGGACAGGCGGACGGTCACTGCAACCCCTGTGGACATGCCCCTCACATAATAAGAGTGAAGTCTCATTCGCATACAGCTACATCACCTTCATTTAGCAGACGCCTCTGACGGATGAATGAAATGTAGCCGTATGCGTTGGCATGCAGGTGTGTGCAGATAATTCGTTCTCGTTGTGTATACGAGGGAACGATAGAGCTTCGCTAATGGAAGCTGGGAAATGTGGATGTGAATGTCAGGCTCGGAGCCCTAATTGGGTTGACGTTGTTAAGATGCTGTGGAGCTGTCAAATGTCTACCAATTACTTGTGCTTCCCCTTGTAGGCCTGCGAATCATTATCTTACTTTGGTTCATGCAATTGACACAAGACAAAAGACAAGCACATGAACCTGGACTTTCACCGCCTCCATCAGGTCTTAATTTGTGCCAGATCCTGTTCCGAAAAATATTCCGGGCCCTCCCACACTGGGACCCACATTATAGCCCAGTTAAGTTACTCATAAACCGCTTGATCGCCCGATTCAAATGTATTTTAAATCTGATATAAAAAAAGAGAGACAGAGGGACGTCATGTCTCATAGGGATGCCTGAAGCATGTTGGACGCTGTGTGAAGGTGCCGCACAGTGAACAGAGCACAGGAGATCAATAGACAGACGGACCACGTCACTGCGTTCGGTTTCTTACCCTGCCTGCTTTTCATGGTTGTAAATAGAAATTCCCTCACTCCATTTTCCCAAGTGAAGGGAAAGACAACACAGAGAGAGAGAGCTGCCAGCTGTAAACAGCTGTTTCTATGCCGCCCTCCCACTGATGATTATTTTGAATGCTCTGATTATAAAATGTGAATATATAATGCTTTGTATATTAAAACTTGCTTAGTTTCATCACTTAGCACTTAGTCATTTTGATGCACTCTTTGTCTTTTTCTGCTAGAACCACAACCTCTTTGTGTTCTGGGAAATCCCAATTTACAAATTGTGCACTGTACAATCCAGTTACAGTTTCTAAAAATGACAGTTTCTACTAGGTGTTAATGTCAGATGTCATCTGCTGAACATTCCTTGTGTGTGTTTGACCTTGTTTAGGTTTCCTGAGAGTGGCCACCTCTTGTCAGCTTCCACAAGACACAGATGATTGGATGAGGAGGACCAACTGGTTTGGCTTTGGGACGTTCAAGCAATGCGGACGCTACAGGGACAACAAGCCAACCGTTAGCAGGAAAAAACTGGAGCACTTTGTATCATGATGTAGTTGCTTTCCGACTCCCTTCATGTAACATCGTCGCTGGTTTGTTTGGACTGCCTGGGTCGAACTGCTGGATCAATGGAGGAGGCCGAGAAGGATCTCAACCTCTCCTTTCTGCTGGAACATGAAAGAGATATGATCCTGAAGGTGCTGCAGAAAGACGAGAAACTGAGGAAACGAGAGGAGAAGAGGATACGGTGAGGAGTTTCGGTTTCATCGCTTCAACAACTTTTCCCCTCACTTTTGACTTTTCCTAACATCTCTTGATGCTAACCTCTGTTCCTCTTTCAGGAAGCTGAAGAATGAGCTACTGGAGATCAAACGAAAGGGAACCCGTCGGCCCCAGGACCTGGCGGAGCGACAGTGCGCCCGCTGCCTGAAGACGCTGGGCCTGATCTTCAACCGCGGCGATCTCTGCGAGGAGTGTCAGCTGCGCGTCTGCAACGACTGTCGCGTAACAATTCACAAAGGACATCAGTGGAAGTGCAGCGTTTGTGCCAAGATCACGTAAGTGCGATGCCTGCAGGGACCAAAGCAGCGTGTAGTGTTTGGATGAATAATGAACTCCAGATGGTTGGGATTAGATGGTAAATGACATCACATCTGGCTCCATTCGTCTTTGACAGCCTCAGGTGTTTCAGTGCTCGGATCTTCTCCAAGACAAAAAGAGCAAATCCACCACACCCAGTTTTATTTATGCAGTACACTTGTGAGTAAGAACAAAGTAAATAAAGAAACAGGATCACACACGACATCATGTGTTACTTGAAGTATTCGAAATCCTTCTGCCAAATTAGGATTATTTACAATACAATCTCATTTCGTTTCAGTCTGTGCCGAGGGCTGAGATGTATTTCTTTGTTTTCAGACGGGAACCTTGAGTTGTCTTTCAACGGCGCCACAAACTGCAGCTTCAAAAATGATCATAAACAGATCAACTTCTCTCAATAAAAACTGAACATTATAAACTTTATGAAGGGAGGATTCATGCAGGAGTATTGTGAGATATACTTCCCGGTCTGATACAATTGGAGTAATTAGGCATGAAGCAAGAATTACATCATGCTTCAGAAATTAGCAGTGTTTGTTACCAACAGCGTGAGCTGACCTGGTGTTTTGAGGAGTTGAATTCTCAGTCGGTGGGGGACTGTGTGTTTGCAGGGAGCTGAAGGTGGTGACAGGAGAGTGGTTCCTGGAGGAACGGTCCAAACGCTTCGAGCAGGGGGTGCTGAGCAGTGACGTGATCAAAGAGACAATCCTGAGCAGCCCGATCAGTGAGTCTGACCCCTAATGTACTCAAAACTGGAAAACTATTAGTCACTAATGACAACTTTATTGGGAACACCACTGAGGCTCCTGATCCGTATCAGGATGATTTTATGCATTGCTTTGCCGCCACATTCATTGGTTGACAACTGTATGAGAACGCAGATGAACAGGTGCCCCTGATAAAGTGCTCTGTGAATGCAGTATGTGAGGTGGTGAAGCAGTAGCATATATGTCTATTGTATTAATGGCTTATTGATGGTTTGAATCACAAGTCACAGATAAAAAGCCTCAAGAGACGGCCCCCGCTGATGCCGAGCGACCTGACACTCCACGATCCAACAGGAGCGCCGTTCTCAGCGCTGTGGGCGCTGCCAGGAAGAAAGGGTGAGTTGTGAACATGGAGCAACAACTTGCTCAATTTATGTTCATGCAAACACATGCTTATTCTGTGCATAATTGCACAACATGAAAACAAAAAACAAGCATGATTGCAGAGAGTGCACGGGATAGAATCATATCAACCAGATTCAAAAGAAATGTGCAGTGCGTTGAGGGCGTACATCAGCGCAAAGGCCATGGAAAAGATCAAGCGGATGCTCATTCGATTTCTCAGACCCCGAATTCATTTTAAAATACATTTGGAAAAAGCAACACGACAGTAATTGGATTGTGCCAGCTAACATCACCACATCTTGGCTGTACTCTAATGGCTCCTGAAGGCATCACAGTGTTTCAGACAACGAAGCCCTGTAGACAAAAAGCAAACCAGATGTGATTAACTATAGATGTTATAGCTTTTCTGTTAACAAAAGATTCAATCTGTCAAGTGCTTCAACTTCAAAATCTCTGGGAGCGATGATTATTTTATCAGAGCTCTTTCTTACTAAAATATTAAATAACACTAATAAATTCCAACAATCCATTCAAACTAAAATGAATAAATACAACATGAATATTAATTAGTTTATTTAATATGCATCGTATTTGTGGAGACTTCACCCACACAGCACACTTGTTCAAATATTCATAAAAGAAACAAATAGATTCAGTACAACAAGAAACGTATGCATGAGAAGAACAATAGAGACAAATCAAAATAAAACAAACCACTCTGCAGTAATGGACATGACCTCGTATCTCCATACATTAAATAACTGGTTCCTTGTTTGATGTGTGTGTGTGTGTGTGTGTGTGTAGGAGGATGAAGATGAATAAAAAAGGCAAGCGACTCGCCTTGAAGCCAGAGAACGGGGTCGACAGCGTCAGTGTAAGATCTGTTTCGGATGGAGATGCCCAGAGTGTACGAAGCGCTCGCTCTGCTATGAGTCCACGTTCAAACAGGTCGGTGTCAATCAAGACTCATTACTGAGTGTCAACCATTTTAACACGCCCGTCCATATTTTCACAACGCAGTGACACCATGCTTTACTAAGAAATAACAACTAAAGTGAGTAGTGACAAAAAAGTTCACATTGACACAGTTTTGGAAATTAGGTTAAAACTGAATTATGTTTAGATGGCAATCACAGTAATTAAAAGTTCTATCACATAAAATCATAAAAGGATATTTGAGTTAGTACTATTTCTGCAGCCAAAGAGCCCCAGGTTGTCTCTGGCGAGCTTTTCAAGACTGAAATTGTTGTGGTTTCATATTGAAGGATCTCTTCATGTTGTTGTTGATGGCGTTGAACTGAATTCCTTCCTGGTTTTCAGAGGCGGCGTCGTAGCCCTGGAGTCCTCTGGGTTGCCCACGGTCCTCAACAACCTGCGATCACAGACTCCGGACAGATCGTCCACTCCCAGCGACAACCGGAGGGTCAGGGTCAGCAAATGATACAAAGACCTTAAAAAGGCGCATACAGCCACAAGACCCTGGGGGGGGGGTGGGGTGTCTAGATTGAAAATTTTCTTTTAACAGTTGGTGGTGTGTGTGTGTGTGTGTGTGTGTGTGTGTGTGTGTGTTTTCAAACAGCCTGATGGCGCGGAAAGCGTTGCCAGTCTGCACTCGGGCGACAGTGCACCGGAGAAGAGAGCTGCGGGCCATCACAGGACGAACTCTGGCACGCCGACCATTTCTGTGTCAAGGGCCTCGGTCTCATCAGGTGACTCCTCGACAGCCCACTCCTCCTGTTTTGACTTGTTCTTCTTTTTCTTTCCCCCTCCACATTGAAGCGACTTGACTCCTGCCGTTGTCTCACAGCTTCACAGCTCGCACACAAACATTTTGATATTTGAGTCACAGTTTGAAAATGTGTTAGAGGCAGCAGAGTTGATGTTTGACATACTAATCAGGGCCGTGCAGAAACACTCCGCTCCAACACAGACTGCGAAGTAGCTTTTATGGGATTAATTTATTCCATACTCCAGATGTTACTTCTGCCACAATTACACCGTTGACTTAGTCACTCTGTGCTGCTCTTCTTTATGTGTGGAACTCTCCCCTTTTTTAAAGTATTATCACCTCCACTTTGTCTCTCTCCGTGTCAGACCCTTTATCTCCGCGAGTAGCAGCTGCGACGGAGCGTGTGAAGATTTTAAAGTGGCTCCGATTGTTGTCCCCACTTAAACCCACAGATGTGTCCAAACCTTACAACCTCTTTAACAGGATATAAAATCCTAGTATGAATAATCGTAGTAGTGTTCTATAATGTCACTCCTTGACTATATGGTTGCCCTTTTAAAAAACATTTCAAAATCAAAAACACTTAAACTGCATGTTTATCTGCTGAAATCATCATGTCCGGCTCCTTAAAATACCATGAATTTCTTTTTAACTTAACCCTGAAAACATAACAAACCCAATCACATGTTGAGTGATTACTCTCAGCTAAAAAAAAAAAAAAAAGAAGTGAGGCAGTGCTCAGTGTTGTCGGCGATACTTGAGTCCTACTGCATGAGCCACTGTGGCTGAAAGTAGCACTATTCCTCCTTCACCGGCTCACTCTCATCATCGGTTGTGTCTGCATCGGGACCTCTCGACAGCTCTCCCCCTCCAGCAGCCTCCTCCATCTCTCTCTCTCTCTCTCTCTTTCTCTTTCTCTCTCTCAGCATTTTGCTATTTAAAAAATAATTAGACTTTCAAACCACAACTGCTAAAGCAGTACCCGAGCCGCAGGGGCACCGAAACAGCAAAACAGCCTAATGATCATGATGCACTTACACAAATGCGACCACATTAAATTTTAACTCATGGTCGCATACTGTATGCAATCAGGATGGGAAACATCCGATTTAAGGGCGGACTGATTTAGATGTTGCCATCTGCTCTTGCCAAAATGCGATTTGTCCAAATGCCAAACACTTTGAGCTTCATCATTCTATCTTTATCATTATTAGTACATGAACTCTACACGCATTCATGATCTTGGTGAATTATCCAAGCAGGGGTTCTACCCTCTCTTGCACTGTATGCTTCTGTTTCTCAGTGTTTGCCTTCTAGTCCATTCAAACAGCATCTTTGAAACTCCTCCCCCCATTTCCCTCTCCTCTCTCCCTGCACCAGATCACAGTCGCTCGGAGATGGACCTCTCAGTTCCAGGCTCTGACCCCAGCAGTGATGAAGCCCTCAGTCTCAGAAGCCGTTCGGTCCCCGGGCTCAACGAAACCGTAAGCAGCATCAGTCCATCCCTGCTTCCTGCTTCGGCTCTGTCCCCACACACAGTGTCACCATGGATTCTGATCGTAGCATCGAGCGTTTGACTGTGAAATTTACAGAGACAGTTTGAGATTTCAGTCCATGCCCCTTTTAAATGCACACATCTGATGTACTATAACGAATGTTCATATCAAGCTCTGGATCTGTGGTTCAACGTGGTGCGTCAGAGACACGGGGCTGAATGTTAATTTCACTTCAGAGCTCACTTCAAAGAGCACGACGAGCTCCTAAACAGCTGTAGGCTGAAAACAGGTGGAGGGAGTGGCGGTCAGCATACGGCTGCTTTGTCTTTGTGTATGCTGAGTTTTCATTTGCATTCAAAGCTCATTGCGGAAACACAAACGCAGGGTCACACTCAGACGCACACACATACCAATTTGAACAAAAACTACTACTTTCATTCATACCAAAAACTCAACTGTAAACCAAGTGACATTTTGATTTTTCGCTGGCGAAAAACAAATCACCACACTCTGCCCTGACTTGTCTGATTGAATTTACGGACGCTGGCAGCGTCCACCCACACAGAGTTGCTGTTGGCCAAAAACTGTGCAGACTACAAAGACACGCTGGCCGGCCTCCCAGATGTTGTCTCGCCTTTTGATTAGATGTGAATGCTGTCCTCCGCAGGAGTTTTCTGATGAGGATGCGGAGGAAGACATCGATGCCCTGATGTCGGCCCACAACAAGACTCCCCGTCGACGCCTCAGCAACGCGATGTCAACGGTAACGTCCACGTTAAAGCTAGTACAAACACAGAAATATGACAAACAAATGCCGGGGGGTATATTGTATGCTCCTGTACAGTACAAACAATGTCCATGCACACTCTGTATACACATAGTCTCACTGTCACCTGATGCGTGACTGTGTGTTCTGGTTACTGTGTAAACACAGTGTGAGCCGTGTGCGGCCTGGGGGAAATTTGTGTCCCGATCACCTGCAAAACAAAAACTATATGAACTAATGTCACTTGTATTAGTGATCTTTTAATCATACTGTAGGATCAAATCATTCAAATGATTCACAGCTTTTGTCCACTCTTGACGTCATCATTTAGATTTTTGAAAGAAGCTCTGATCAGTGCCAAACAGCAGACAGACACAGAACAAAATGGAGCAGAGCTCCTGTAAAGAGCCAGATATTTCCCTCAGGTGTTGGTCGAGCTAAAAAGTCGATTGGGCAAAAACCTGACTCCACATACACATCTATTTTATTTACCTTTATTTGACCAGGAGGGTCCCATCGAGATACAATTTCTCTTCAGACTCGGGGAGTCCTGGCTTAGGAGCAGAAATGGATATCTCCCTGCATGGGAACATAAAACCAATATGATCACACACATGAAACACTATGGACCCTTTTTACTCGACTTTCCCCTGTTTACACTCGGGCCTTGAGCAAAGTTGACTCCATCATCCCCACGATCCACTATAACTTATCCTTCAAATGACCTAAATAATTTCCTTCTGTCGCGACTGACACTGCCGTCAGTGGTCTGGTCTTTGTGTCTGAGTGCATAATTTGATCAGTGCATCGGTAAACGGACAAGACAGACGCACTTCCTGTCACATTTGTTATGTCATCTCACAACAGCCGTCACCGACCTGCTGTCGGAAGTATGAATGGAAGTGGAGGGGGTTGATAGGGGACATTATGCAGATAGACGGGTCTGTCATTGAATCAAGCTTTAATATACTCAGCCCTCTGTTACACGGTTCATTTCATAGGGATCATGAAAGCACAACTGAAGCTGAAGATATATACAACATTTGAGTAATGACCTGGGAAAGTCCCACTCTTCGAACTAGCCAGGCTTAAAATGAATATTTTCAAAAGAATAAAAGGACTTTAATAGAAATAGTACAACATCATGGGGGAACTCACATTGTAACAGGTACCCTGTGTTTGTGTTTGTTTCCAGTGTGTCCGTGTTGATTTCACAGCTGTTTCCAGCTGAGTTCTGATCTCTCTGGATTCATCTGATAATCACCATGGTGACCGTGTGTAATGTGGTTTCTGGCAGAGCTGCTGGAGACAGGTTTTTTTTTTTTTGCAGCTCCTCCTCAGGGGCCTGGGTTCTGTGCTCGGGGTCTGCTTCTATCACTAACACATCAAATAGCTGAGATGTCTCTCCCACCTCTCTTTTTCCACCTTCCTTCCTTCCTTCCTTCTTTCCCCTGTTTTATGTCTCTTTCCTCTGTCTCTTGAATGAATGTGGATGCTAGTCTTCCACTCCTGGCTCAGAGAGAAGGTGGGGGTACCTCAATGTCCCCGACTCGGACGCTGAGACTGTAAGTCTCCTCTTCCACGTTTGTGCATGTGTTTATATTCACCACTGCATTATAGAACAGTGAAGGTGCTGCAGATTTCACCTGCATACACCAGTATGTTCTGAATGAACCTCATTCGGTGTGTGTGTGTGTGTGTGTGTGTGTGTGTGTGTGTGTGTGTGTGTGTGTGTGTGTGTGTGTGTGTGTGTGTGTGTGTGTGTGTGTGTGTGTGTGTGTGTGTGTGTGTGTGTGTGTGTGTGTGTGTGTGTGTGTGTGTGTGTGTGTGTGTGTGTGTGTGTGTGCGTACACTCATCCTTACTGTGTTTTTTGCTACATCTATTTCCATTAAGCCTAAGCCCTTCAAATTGAAGTAGTCATTTATCACACTGGCTCCCTGCCGGAAATAAATGTGTTACATGTTCTTGTAGAAGAAGCACAGCGAGGTTCAATTTTGCATTCTTGACTTCTGTTTTTTCCGCCTGGACAGGAATTTTATTATCAGTGGATTACACTTATTATTTATAATCACCTGCTGGGGTTGTAATGGTTTGGAGTCTTTTGGGCCATCTGGTTGGTGGTAGGAGTTATGTTACTTTTTAATTTGGCAGTCTGTGAAACTCTGGAGGTGCAGACACACTAGTTAATACTCTGACTACCACCTCTCACAGATGCAGCATATGCAAAGTTAACTCTCTGGATGTAACTGGTAATGACGACTCTCTTCTGTGTTTGTGTGTTTATACTGTGTCCTTTCACTTGTTTGCCTTGTGTGGTTTTGTTTATTTTCCCACGCCGCTTTCTGATTATATGTTTATATTACATGTTCCTTTTTGATCAATTTTTTTTGGGGCTTGAAAATTGACAGCAGGTCATTTTTCAAAATAATAGCATAGTTCAAAATTTGGGATGATTTGCTGCTTTTCTGTGTCTTGTGTATACAGTAGTGTAGTATATCAAATATCTTTTGATCTGATTGAAAAGCTTTAGAAAATGATACCAGATGATTTTAACTGTCTTGACATTTCAAAGACCAATAGGTTAAGAAAATAATTTGCAAGTTTATCGACAAAGGGATGAAAAAAAATGCATGACAATCAGTGTCACTACTGTACGTTCATTTCACTTTCTCTGTAATGCATTTATAGATGAAATACTGTGCATATGCACCCCCTGAGGCAAAAAGCTCATCCTGACACATCACATCCTTTCATGTGCATCAACCTCTCCAAACGCTGTCACTCATTCCTGAAAAAGAGGCGTCACACGGGCGTCTCTCAGTTTCTCAGAATGATTTATTGCCCTGATTCAGTCATTCATTGATAATAATGATATTAATAATGCATTTTTGCTTTCTGGACCCACAAAGACAGATGATACCTTAATTTCTGGACACAATAAAAACCTGCGACATGCACAACATAACATTGAATCTTGGGTGCATGTTTTACTATTATGTTTAACTTAATTTATCCAGGAAAGCTTCACTGTGCTCTGTCAGGAAGGCCGTGTTCATATCTCTCCTATACAGTATGTAGCCCACTGAATCTTTAAGACTTCTGTGTACAGTGTGACCTTCTGGCGAGCCAGCAGTCTTGATGTAATCATCTTCAATGGCAGAAGCCTCTGACTCATACATTATTCCGTCAATGTACATAAAGGGAGGCAAATGTTTTATATATACCATGGTTCATTAGCATTCTGTCAAACTTTAGGTGCTTCCTCCATCTTTTCTCTGCCCCCTTTTGTTTTCAACCCTCTTTTTTTCCACCGTTGACCTCCTCCCCCTCTCATGGCTCCCTCCCTCCGTCTCTCTAACAGAGCAGTATCAACAGCATGATGAGTATGTACAGTGAGACCGGCGACTATGGCAACGCCAGGGTGAGCGGGGAGATCCTGCTGAACATCAGCTACAGCTACAAAACCGGTGCGCTCAACGTCCTGGTCAAAGAGTGTCACAATCTGGCAACAGGGGACGAGAAGAGGCAGCGCACGGACGCGTAGGAGTGCACACACCCACACAGACACACACACACAAACACACACACACACACACCTACACAAAACACAATCATCGATACCCCTATCATAAGCATTTATTAATTTTATTGGAGGGCTGATAACAACAGCCGTTATTCGCTAGTAGCAGATTTATCACAGTGTATAAGAGGTATCAAACCTTTAAAAAGCTAAATGTTTATTTCACCATCATTTTTCTTAAAGAATCTTTCTTATAGTAACTTCATAATGAAAAAAATTAAGTCTAACTCTCTTCTAAGGCACTAAAAGATTTTAACTTCTAACCAATGGCTTTGTAAATGTAAATTTGCTGATGAAAGGTCATGCATTTAATAAGGGATTTAAGTCATAACTAAAGGCTTTAATGTCCAAAAGATTATATTTGTTCTCAACAGTTACAAATTAATGAGCAATAAAGAAATGTCAACAAGCAGTGAAGCCTGTAGTTGTAAATGTTAATGATGTGAATAAATGATTGTGGTCCAGAGGATTTCAGCTCTTCTCCTATATATATATATATATATATATATATATATATATATATATATATATATATATATATATATATATATATATATTATAAAATGGCTGATTAATTAAGGGGTTGGAAGATAAAGCAGGATGTGTTGCAGTGGAGGATAACACTGGCAGTTTTTCACATCCTGACTTTGTGCCTGTTAGAGGCTGATTTTTTTTTCTGATTCCTCCTCAGTGAATGATTGAACTATTAATAAACAGTAGTAAAACAATAATTACAACTCAAACGGCCTTTTTTGAATGGTGCTTTTTAGAAAGTGATTCATAAATAACTCACCTGAGTAAACGAGTTTCTCATTTTCAGTTTCTACACATTATTTGTGAGAATCTGCTGTAATAAAGTAGAGACACAAAAACAATCTGCACAGGATTTTCTCCAGCGGAGCCTGACTGATTTCCTGTGTTGCTTTCATGGCAGTTACGTGAAGACCTACCTGCTGCCGGACACGTCGCGACAGAGCAAGAGGAAGACGAGCATCAAGGCCAACACCATTAGCCCTGTTTTCGCTGAGAATCTGAGGGTCAGTCACTTTCAGTCTTCATGCTATTAACTCTACATGTAGCTGAATTCAAATAGTTGAACTTTGCTTTTTTCTTGTCTCTTGTTCTGTAGTATGTGATCAGCCACTCGCAGCTGGAGACGCGAACCCTGCAGGTCTCCGTGTGGCACCACGACCGCTTCGGACACAACAGCTTCCTCGGAGAAGTGGAGCTGTCGTTCGACACCTGCGAGCTCGACTCCCAGATTGAGGAGTGGTACGCTCTGCAGCCAAAGGTATCGGCCGGAATCAGCATCTACACATCGTCGTCTCCTTCTTCTTCTTCTTCTGTGTTATATAAAACGCGTGACCAATACAAGTGTTTTGAGTGGTTTGTGAATGTTGTTTGTGCAGGTGGAGAACTGTATAGATTCCACAATGCAGTATAAAGGGGAACTGACCGTCGTGTTGAGGTACATACCTGCAGAGAAGAACCTCACGCTGCCTCTGGACCAAGTACACGGTACCTTCATCGCTGTGATGACTATTATACACATATAATTATATATGTTATATTATACGTTATGTTAGTGTAACAAACAAGCTGTCAGGTTTGCAAAATCAAACTTTAAAAAGAGAAAATACTAATCTGTTGTGTTATTTTAATAATACCTGAATTACAGCAGAGAATTTTTTTTTTCCGTTTTCCCCATTTATTTCACTTTAAGTAGCTTTAGAGATCTTCTTAATCCCAAACTATCTGAAAGTATCACATTCATTATACATTTTATCAGGTTTTTCCAGGTCTTCAAAAGAATAATCCAAATCCCTTTTTGCACTACGCTCAATAATCCATGAAGAAAATGTGAAAACATGTTTTCAGAGATTTTTGTTTTTGTACAAATATAATGAAAATCAAAAACTAAAATCCCTCATTTACAAAAGTAGTCAGACCTTTGATTCAGTGCTTGGTAAATGCCCCTGTGGCAGAAATTAGAGTCTTTCTGGTTAACAAGCTTTGCACACCTGGATTTGGGGAGTTTATCCCGGGCGTCCTGGCAGATCATCTAAGGCTTTATGCTTTGGGTGATTGTTGAGCTTTCAGGCGAACCGTCTCAGGTCGTGTGCAGACACATTACTTGGCTCCGAAGCAAATTCACATCAAAAACTGGAATTAACACATAGAGCAACACCAAAGTATCACACCCCGGGCTTCTAAACAAAAGGCTCATCAGCCGATCAAATCGCCCTGAGACACGAAACTCGCTACAACAAAGCTCACACACAATTTTTTTTTTAAAAAGCACGAGCTGCTAATGTTTACAACCGCTACAGGCCGAGGCGCCACGTTGCAGATACACTACAACATATACAAGGATACCACTTCCAAACCTTAAGATTAGTTTCAGGGCATTCATTTATTCAAGTGACTACAAGTGCAATAGGTTTTCCAACCTCAGTGGGACTTAGGTGGTTAAATACAAATTTTCTTAAAAAAAATTCAGATTCAGATTTTCCCTTTCAAGTATTTCTCTTTCAGAACACATTTATATATAATTTATTCATTCATTTGTTTTTTTAAAGTCTGAATATAGTTTACTGGGTCCCATGTCGTGCGTGCGTGTGTGTGCTTGACTATGTTCACACTCATTTTGTTTCTCAAGTGTTGCGTAAATGAGTTTATGATTTGTTTGTTCCTTCTCACTTTTCCGCTTCCCTCCCGCCTCAGTGAAGAAAGGGTTCCTGAAAAGCAAGAAGACGAGCAGCTTCACTCTCCCTAAAGGGGGCATGGTCGAGCTGCTGGTCAAGGGAGCCAAAAATCTAACAGCTGTCAAGTCCGGGGGCACTTCTGATCCTTTTGTAAAAGGGTGAGATGCTGCCTGCTCCTTACGCGACCTGGGATTTTACAAGGCGGCAGCCTGAACATTGTGCAGTAAACCTGCTTTTCTTTCACCACAGGTACCTGCTCCCTGACACCAACAAGTCAACCAAGCACAAGACGGCGGTGGAGCGACGCACAGTGAACCCACATTGGAACCACACCTTCACCTACTGCGGCCTGCAGCCGGGAGACCTCAACAACGTCTGCCTGGAGCTCACCGTGTGGGACAAGGAGGCTCTGGCCAGCAACGTCTTCCTGGGAGGAGTCAGGCTGGGGGCTGGGACAGGTGTGTGTGAAGGGGTCAAGTGCACATCATTTCAAATGCAATGGTAAAACCTGTTCTCTGTGGACCGAATAGCTTATCTTGAGGTTGAATGATGTATGTCAAATATGTCGTAAATCCAACAACGTAGCAGTAGGTTTTTTGTCAAAGTTCAAAGAAAGATGGCCTGAAAATATCTCGCAAAAAAACTAAATGAAGGGCACATGCAAATGAAACAATAGTCCTGAAGTTAATCTTGTTTGTCAGGAAGACAAAAAACTCGAGCCGCACGACTGAGAGCTGGTGTTCGTCCTCTGGCTATTGAGGTTGGCAGAGTGAAAAATATCCAAAGAGAAAACAGCTTGTGTGAGAGAGCTGTGTGATTTGAGACAAAGGCCTGTTTTCTCTTGTATTGTACATACCGTGTCTGTTTTTTCCATAAAGTGCCTCAAAAAAAATATCCCCAAGTATTCTGGCATTCAGATTAGTGAGTCAGTGATACTTAAAGTTTGTTTCAAAAGCCTGGAGAAGAAGGTAAGATGAACAATTTCACTAACATTTATCCTCCAATATTATACAAGTAGCTACTTTTCCTCAATTTCCATTCTTAAGTACAACTATATTTGAAAGTGTGACATGTTGGGAAATATGTTGAATGTGTAAAATGAAAAGGTGTATTATCATGTTTATGTTTGTATCGCCAATCTGAATCTGGAGTTAATGCACAGCTTAGCATAAAGACTGGAAACAGGGGTGAAGGGTTGCCCGTCCAAAGGTTATTTAAATCAGTTTATTTCTGGACCTGCGTAGTTTGAAGATATATATGCAGTTTTTCTTAATTTGTCCTTTATGACACTGTGGTGTTTTGTAAGCCCAGAGCTCCATCCATTAATTTACAATTATGACATCAAGCACAAATATCAATTAATCAAATTATAAATAGCGAGTACAGTGCAGAGGGAATGTTAATCTTCTCTGGGATCTGAAGTACTTCTAACAAAGCAAAACAAATGTTTGTCTGTTTGTTTGTTTGTTTCTCCCCTGAAGGCACCAGCTATGGGAACGAGGTAGACTGGATGGACTCCTGTGGGGAGGAACAGCGGCTGTGGCAACGCATGATTGAAAACCCAGAAGTCCCTCATGAGTGTACTCTGATGCTGCGATCCAGCATGCGCAAGTGTAACACATGAGTCGGACCTAAAGCGCAGACAAAGAGGATAAAAGAGAATGACAGAGGGAGATGAGGAGGAAGAGGAGATAGAAGTGTTGTGAGGAGAGAGCTGGAGGAGTGGAGACTCTTGGCCTTTGTCCCTGTACTTATCTCTCCGCCCTGTTCAGTTTCAGAACAGCCCGTCACGCCTTACACACTCACCTACATGTGCGCCTCTGCCGTCCGACGCATCTAGTCTTGACTGAAACTAATCTTCACTGCTGAATATGAAACAAAAAAAACCCTGTATGTATCTTAATATACCTACCGAATAAGCACACGGTGCGTCTCCTGACGCTTCTGTCCTCGTCCCTGTGATTCATCTAAAAGAGTCATTTCCGCATGTTGACGGAGACATTTGTACGTCACCGGACACGGCGCCGATCAATCACATAGAAACGTAGACATTCCCTTTATGAGCAACTACGCTGCATCCTGAGCTGAAGCACACAGTGATGCTGAGATTCATTGCCTCGTTAGCAGTTGTGCACAGAGGTGGAAAGTGACTAGTGTTGGTGTGACTGTACCATCATGTTAGGAAAACTAACACGCCTGAAGACTTCTCAGAGAACTCACACACTGTACGGCCACAGTAAGGTTGTTGTTCTAGATTTATGAGGACGCCATAGAGTTAATCTTGTCTTTCAAAACAGGAGCGTATCACCACAAAATTCAACTGGGGGGTTAAAGTACAAATACTCATTTTAATGTTAACTCCAACTTGTGATCAGCTCATCATGAAGTCTCATTGGATGTCTGTATCAAATTTAGGGACTTCCCTCTCAGACATAGCAACAGACTACCCACAAACATCATGCCTCAGTCCCTCAATTATTTAATTCATAAAAACTTGTGAATAATGGCTTTAAAATTCCTTAGAGTCTGACCAATGTGTACCAAGCTCCCACGAAGCTGGCACCACCAAGTGTGAGTAAAAATAAGCAACAAATAATCAAAATTGCTTGTGATTAATTTTCTGTTGATCAGTTTTTAATTTATTGTGATAAATTGTTTACTGTTCACCAAAACCCAAAGATCCAAGATGTACAGTGGAATACGACAAAGAAAAGCAGGAAATCCTCACGTTTGAGAATTGAGTTCCCACAGGATGAATCTGTGTGTGGTAATCCTCTGTCCTTTCCTGTAGTTCAGTCAATGTTTTCACTTATCCGGTAAAATGTACAGACCTTCGTGGTTACCAGTGGTTGAATCCCAGGGACTTTGGTGAACATGCCTTCCTCTTGCGCCACCATGAGTTTGAAATCTATGATTTTTAGTGAAACATCTCAACAACTGTTGGATGGATTGAAATGAAGATTTTAAGGTCGGCAATCCATCCAACCGAGAATTAATCATAATGCCTTAAGTGATTCAATGACGAGACGCCATCTTCAGAAAGAAATGTTTTTGATAAAAAATTATAATAATAATACTGGTTTATGACCAAAAAAGTGCAAAAACATTCCTTAAAGACCTCTTAAATACTTTGTGATTCTGAACGTTATACCTGCTCAGCATCAGCATGCTAGCATTGTCATTGTGAGCACGACGTACAAGTCTTTTAAAAAATGTTACATGTACTCCCCGTTAGTTACTTTCCACCCCTGGTTGTCTGAAAAAAAAAAATGTGTGGCACAAAGTCTGGACGGACTCCATAATTTAGACTAGATTCAGTGTAAATTTACATAACACTGTATCAGTGTGAAAATAGAAGCTGCATGGTACTGTATTAGAGAAAACAGAGGTAGGAGAACAAAAGGAGGTTATTTAAAGCACTGATAATGACATCACTTAACACTATGAAGAGGAAGTGCGACTTTCAGTGCGTTCCCAGGAACCCTGAGGCGGGAGCCGCGTGTTGTGTGTGTGAGAGTGAGTCAGCACTGAGCCGAGCTGCGTTCGTCTCAGGCGGAGCCTAATAACGTGTCAGTCACCTTGTGCCCGTCACCGGAGGCCCCACCAAACCACCGTCCTGTGATGAATCACGCGGTTCACGAGAAGAAGAAAAAGAAGAAAAAAAAGATCCTCAAGTTTAAAAACCCTGTGCGACGATTTTTCCCGTCGGAATGCCAACGCTGGACACTTGTCCTTGGCAAACCGTCCGCTCTGAACTCCACAGAGCAAAGCTGTTTCTCACTCTCATCACTGTAGTAATAATTCATGGTGTTCACTGTGCAACATATTTTAGATGACAGGCTCGTGCAATATCTGATTACTGAAGAAACTCTTGATGTACAGCATGTAGTGTCTCTGTTGGTCTGTTCAGATCACTCTCTCCAAGCCTTTTTCTTTTCTTTTTGTCCAAAATACATTGCAGGAATATTTTGAAATAAACACATCTTTCCATAGACTATCTGTTTGAATTATTTATCTTGAGTTTGTTTCCAATATTTTACATTAATATGACTGATTTCTTTTTTGCTTTCTTTGTAAGTGCAGCTCCAACACGATTTGGGGGGATTTCTGACTCAAAGAATGTAATATACAAAAAAAAAAGAAGCTATCTATTGTGTCAATAATTTTTCTGAAAGAAAACACTTTTTACCCCCAATGCCTTAGGTTTTCAAATTTCTTTGTAACTTTCAAATGATAAATCAATTAATAAATCAATTAATTGCACTGATATCAGAAAAAAAGGGGGAAACACTGACATTGGAAAAGCTAAAAAACGGAAAATATTAATTTTTTAACCTATGAAATGATCACAGTAGCACTAGATTATGATACAGACTATATAACCCTTTTTGAACGTTGTTTAACCCACAATTCTGTCTTTCTTTGGATGCAGCAAAGATGTTGATGCATGATATGATCTTTTCCTACATGTCCTGTTGTGTTAAATGCTGTGGGCAGACTGGAGAACCAGTCATTGAATCACTCAAGGCCTTGTATGAATGGATGAAGAAAAACAAACAGACAGACCAACACCGCAACATGGAGGAAAGGCCAGAGCAACACATTTGTTTCCATTGAGGACAAACGGACTCCTTGAGTGAATAAATAACAACAAGGGATAGAGGGATGGAACGGATTTTTTCGAGAGGTCAAAAAAAAATATTTTGCGGTGTATCCTTTGCTTCTCTCTCTCACTGACACACTGACGACCACACACCTCCATGAAAGACATATTTTAATCAGTGTCTTGTAAATTCTGACGTACAGATGCACTGAGTACACCATTATTAAAGGAATGAGATATAAATATTAGACAGGCAAAGGGGTTTTCTAGTTCATACAGTAAAAAAGATTTTTTTGTACAAAATAGTCAAACATATTTCTGATTTGAAAACATTCATAGTAATAAAAATAAAACGTACAGAAAGACGTGACAGAGGAATCAATATGATTGTGATGTACTGTGATGAACTTCTATTAATAAATCTGCTAAATCAGCACCATGAGACACACACGCACGCACACACGCGCACGCACACACACACACACGTACGCACGCACACAGATGATACGGGAAAGAAAGAGTTCTCATTGGATGAGTTGAATGAGTTGTAGAGACATTGCCCTGCTGCCTGGATGACTTCAGGTGGGAGTGTGTGATGTGTGGTTAGAAACAGAAAATCAGAGCAGGTCCCGTCTGCTGTGACTGAGGAGGATAAAGGATCGAAGGCGGCCGACCGTCCGCGGAAGTGCACTTAAAGAAGGCAGGGGCGTTTTATGATTGACAGTTCTGACCCGCTTCCTGCTGTAGGAGCATCTCGTCCTTGCGGAGGGGGAAGGTGTCGATGGTGGTGAACAATTCGGCCGCTGTGATTGGGAACGGGTAACGCTGCTTGTCCATGCCCTGCTTGTCTACCAGCACCATTTGGAAAGACCTCTGTGGGATCTGGAGCAGTAACCTTGGAAACACACGTCAGCACAGTTAGCAGCTGTGGATAGCGTTTGTGTACGTGCCAGTGTGCATGTATGTGTGTGTGCATGTGTGTGTGTGTGTGTGTGTGTGTGTGTGTGTGTGTGTGTGTGTGTGTGTGTGTGTGTACTGTACCTGAGCTGCAGGGCCAGGCCTGGGGGGAGCAGGCTATGTCGAATTCGTCCCATCTGTGCTGGGTAAGTCCCGACCAGCTCGATTACTGTCACGTGCCTCAGGTCCAGTCCACACTGAGCGGGCTGCTCCCACAGGAGAGACAGAAGCAGACAGCAGATCCATCCATTTTAAAACTTTGTTATCGATTCCAGTGCTGCCAAAACTAAACTTGAGCACAACTCAGGGCGTATTAAACTCACACTCGCGAGTGCTGTCATACCCGAGTTTACTCGGGTCGGGCTGCGACTCAGGATCATTTTCATGATTTCTTTAAGTCGCCTTCCACTGAAAAATGCTTTTTCCTTAATGTTACGTCACCTGAATGCTTGAGCTTCACTGTGCAGAGTGATACATGTGCAGAATTTGATACCAGTGCGTTTGCAGGTTGTGATGTCCTCAGAAGAAGGCCTAAGATGGTTTTGACTGGTTTACACCTACAACGCTTTGTGCCGATTACAGATTGCACAAACCTTTAATATTGGTTTGTCTTTCAGCTGATAACCCAGTCACTATTAAAGGTCGTGCATTTAGTGACAGCTCTGACTTAATGGATTGTGACGAGCAGGGGAACATCCATCTCCGGCACCGCCTTATCACAGCCAGTGTCAGTATCATTTATTCATCGCCTTGACATTTTCTGTTCATCGGCACACCCTCCCTCCTTTTTATCTGTCCGACTGCTTTGTCCCACTTGGGCAACTGAGCGAGGAAGACGACCAAAACGCACGAACACGCTGCTTTCCTCCTCATGAGCAGCGTTGGAGAGGACACAAATGACTGCAGTATTGACTTCCACTCGCTTCTTAACTGCTGCTCTTCCCTCGCGCGACATTTATGTTCTCTCTTTGCGTCGTGTCTCACCTGTAAGTTAGTCATCTGGAAGCGGTAATTATGATTGGCAGCCGTCGGGGCCGAGATAATGAGAAGCCGTCGCTTCTCGTAGAACTGGTCCAGTAGTGCGGCAGCTGTCCGCACTCCCACGTTAATGTTCATGGCTGCGATGACAATGAATGTACAATTACGTGACAATATATGAGGTATATGACACACGGCACAATTTGTCACAGCACAATATTTCAATGAGATGCTGCACAACCTTGTCATTTCTGGCTGTACAGCAGATGAAATCATATAAGATAATCATGCATAACTCTTAAGTGCACCCAGCAGTGAACAGAACATGCACCATTGAGTATTAATTGCTGTTGCACAAGAGCTGCAACACTGTCTCTCCCATCCACCACTTTGTCCTTTCTTACAGATACTGACGTTCTTAAGAAGAGCATCCGGTATTGATTTTTCATATCGATTGATAGCAGAGGAGGCCATTTTCACCTCCACTGAGCTTCTCACAGGGAACCGGATTAGCACAGGTAGGTGTATATATTTATATATATATAAACAATGTTTATTTAAGATTGTTCTGTCTATTGTTACTAAACAGTAGATGGAAATTAAAAAATAATTGGGATTCTAAGTAGCCCAATCAGATTCTCAAACCCACCAAAAAGGAACAAAAGCCACTTGGAAACACTGCATGGAAAAATGTCCGTGTCATTAATGATGTGATTACTTGAAAAGAATACTTTTATAAAACAAAATTTTTATGTGGAAAATGAAATAAAACCAGAGCTAACAGGAGGCTGTAGGAGGAAGTGTGTTGAACAACGAGCAAACTATCTGCATGTTTTTTGGTCGTAACTTTTTTTTAAATTTTTTTATACATAATAATTTGGAGAGATTCTTGCAAATGAATCCCAAGACTGCAAAACTGGGAGCAATCTCAGAAGAGCGTCCACATCCAAACTTATTACAAATTGTTTTGGCTGCGGCAAAGATGCACTTTCCACAATAAAAATGACAAGAAGAGTAATGTAAGTGTGTGTGTTTAATGCAGAAAGATAATAATTAAGCTCGGGACAAAATCATTTGGAAAGAAATGGCACTCAGTCCTAAGAAATACTGTCTTAGGCCCATAACAGAGAAAACTGAATGTTGTGTTGTGTCATAATGTAACAGTCATGAATACATCTACTCGTATCTCCTCGCCTTTTTTGTCTTTCTTTAAAATTAATTTTTCCCTTTTTTTTTTTTTTTTTTTTTACATTTTTCCCTTTTTGTTTTGTTTCTGTTTGATTTGATTTTATTCCTGCATCAACATTTGCACCATTTAACATTCGTTCATTTTGAGCATCTATCATAATGAGAAATTGAATGTATGTGTATTTGTGTTCATCCGCATGCAGGACTCACGTGCACAGTTTGTGTCCGAGCCAGACCAGGTGAGTCCGGACTGACACACTCTGGCACCGCTGCCCTGTAGCTCGTAGCCGCCGGTGCAGGTGAACACACAAGTGGCTCCGTAGTTGTCTCCATCACTGTCACACTTCATATAACCGTTGTCTGGGGGAAACAGCGCGCTGCAGCGGCGCACTGAACAGAGAGGCGAGAAACACAATGTGAGGAAATGGGTCAAAAAAGGAGAGGAACAAGGATTGGCACTAACAAAGCACATCTACCAATGCTAAAATAGAAGGAAGAATTTATTTGTTTCACTTTAACTGGAACAATCAGGTTCAAATTTAGAGTAGTTATGTCTCAATTCAGAGGCTGGACTTTTGAAGTTTCTATGACTTTGATCGAATAATAACTGGATAACATGGCTGGCCTCATTCCAGAGGCTCCGACCGATGCAGCTGTTGACCTCATCAGATTGTCAAGCCAGGATGTATCACATCATCGCTTTGTATTTCCTGGTGTTCGTTGGCTCAGCTGGTCATGGAAGCCTGGTGAATTTATCACATTGAAAAAAAAAAACTGCAGGATGACGGAGGAAATAAATTCCACTAAATCCATTAAACGCCAAAACCAGAAGTAATAGGGAAATATTTTCCATTGAGCTGCTTCGCTCTTGGAACAGCCGTCCAGTTGGTTTATGTCTTAGATTTTATTCTGAACTCAAAACTCTGAACTTGAAAAGTTCTGACTCAGGCCCATTAACCACAGCCCGTTAGTTTTTGTCTATGAAGTCAAACTATCACGTTTTGGGGAAAGAGCTTCTCCGTCACAGCTGAGAGATAAACATCTGACCTCTTCCCATAGATATCAGTAAAGTTCCCATTAGAGAAACGCCCCATTTAAACCAAAGTACACGTAGTTGAATTGTGCTCTGTCCTGTACACAATCATCATATTTTGCATGTTCAGCTCACCTCGCACTCTGACGGTGAAGCGGCAGGATCCTTTGTTCCCCGCGCGGTCAAACACAGTGTAGGACATCTTGTGGAGCCCGTCTGGGAAGTCGGATTTTGAGGGTTTCCCTTTCAGGATAACACTGCAAAGAGTCAGGCTCAGGTTTGAATCGCTCACGGCGATCTCCCTGTTCGGAGTGGAATAACAAAACAGGGAACCGAAGCAAAATGGAAGAAAAAGGCTTAAAGACATTAGACCGACTCTGTAAGGATGCCGTCTGCCGTGTCGACACCCTCCGGTGTGTCCCATGTCACCCTCGCTGTCAGTTTTCCAGGCTCTGCCCACTTGTCCTTCACATTCGGACACTTTAATTTGGGGGGATCAATATCTACAGACAGAGGAAGAAAAATGTAATGTAAAAACCTGACTTGGGGGACAGCAGCTCTCTCATGTAGCGCCACTCACCAAAAAAGAAAATTCATGGACATCTCAAATATAAGGTTGAATAATCAAGACAAAAGTTTCACGTGTAAATTAAAAAAGATCTGGCCTAAGACTTGGTTTTCACATAATGTTTTCAAGGTGATCAGATTAAAGTGCATCATTGCTATGAGGAAAACGCAGTTGAGTCTTGAAAGGGTCCTTACAGACAGATGAAGGAGACTCAATGTCATTTCACAAACAACATGTCGCAGTGTTTTTGCTGTAAGATCTGAAGTAGTGTGTGTACTGTGACGCCTACTGCTAGCAAGGCTGACTATTGTGTAGTCTCAATGTCTGAGACTATTCAGACATTTATATGATCGCCAGGGTGCAGACCTCATTTTCAATATGAGACGACAAAAAAAAATGCATTCTCTAGCCATCAATAATATAACGTTTGTATTATGAGGAAAAGTTATTGCTGTAGACCTTCCATTGCAGGTCAGTAGTCTGAAGGACCCGGTCCTCTGCAGGTGGCTAAATTGTGCACACACAAAAAAGAACACACAGGCTTACCGACACAGGTGGGCGCGTCCGCACTCCACACCTTGCTGTGTTGGCAGGTTGCCGTCTTCTGGCCCTTCAGACTGAACCCAGGGGAACAGAAGAACTCACAGCGAGAGTGGAAATAGGAGCCGTCCGAACACTTGTAGCCACCGTTGGCGGGCATGTTCAGCTTGGGACAGCGGATCTCTGTCAGAGAAGGGTTCGGTTTACAATTTTATCAAGGACCTTTAATGATATGATCGTTACACCCCAAAAAAATAGATCTCCCACCCACCACAGTCCGGTAAAAACCAAAAGAGAAATACGACAAAACAAACAAACAAAAAAGTCGGACAGAGGTCACATTATTAACCTTAAAATATGACATTTACAATTCTTGCGTTAAAAAAAAGATAGTGAAAATTAATTTCGATCAGATGCTGAATCAATATAATGATTCATAAAATGAGTTCAGTTTGGTTTTGAGGTATTGTAAACATTTAGTCATAATGAACTAGATGGACATCAATCACTCAGTGTTGGATTTCTTCAGTATGTTTTTTTCATTGTCTAGGAAAGGCCCTTAATCTGAATACATTCTAGAGCAGCGGCGGTAGTTAAAGTTTTAGTAGCAGCGTCATAAATTTTCAACAGTTAGCAGGAGCAGATTAGTGTCTCAATACTGTTGGGCAGGCTCAAAATACTGTTTCTTTTCAAAGAGGCTTTCACGTACACCAAGAAAGACTCTTGCGAAATATAATTGATTATTTGCCTGATCCAAAAATCCCGAACAACAGATGCACATAGTTTTAATCCCACGTGTAAGACTTGGCTGGAAAATCTCCATCACAAGTAAACGAGCACCAGGTTCAAGAATAAAACTTTGAAAATGCTCAAAAATATAAAGGATTGTTATACAAAGTCCACATTCGGAGAAATCTGTATGTAGGTGTGTGGATATGCATTATAATGTGAATAGTGAGAGACGTAATGTATGAGGGGGACAAAGGTAGATGTTAATTCTTACCTCTGCAGGCGTAATTAGAGGACCAGTGTTTACTGGCCATGCACACCACCTCCGAGCTCTGGGCCTCGTATCCCTGCTTACAGCGGATTTTACAGCGTGTCCCCATCACGTTCCTGTAGTTCTCTCCTCTGGGTGTACGACAGCTCACATCACCATGTTTTATCTTAATGGGCGCACACCATGGGGCCGCTAAAAGTGGAAAGAGAGACAACTGCACTGACTTCACCTCCACCACATCAAGGCAATTATATGTTTTTTATAGTGCAACCTGAAACTTAACAACTCACAAAGGGAGAGAAGGTTGTTAATATCAGTATTCATCGTAAACCCAATAAACCCTTACCTGAGGACTATAAAAGCTAAGAAAGACTTCCTTATACTGTGATACGTGGAAACCCGCCCATCATCTGAGTTCAGACGGATACGGTGGATTTCTCATTACCTTATCTGCGACATCCTTTAATCCACGTGTCTCATTAGGCGAGGAGGATAGTCTCACTTGAGGAGAAGATAGATAATGATGTGCAGAGGGCACTTACATTTCACAATGTGGGTGTTAGTGTGTGACAGAGGGAGAAGAATCGCCACACAGATAAAAGTCTGTGTTTAGAGCACCGCTATATATTGATTCTGATCCCACTACTGATTCTAACTCTCAGCTCTGATTATAATGCGAACCTCGTATGCATTTTCACCCTCTCCAAGATTTTGTCTCTCCAAACTCACAATGCTGATTAGACCGACCGCAGACGTGTCAACTGTATTTGACACTAGAGTCCTAATAAAAGGGGATTAATGCACATCCACTACTGTCAAGCGAATATTTCAGAGTTTGGTGAATGCATTAACTCGAGGACCACACACATCTATTGATTTTATCTGCCACTGTTTTTAATCTCTCCTGTGATGCAGAAGCTATAATGGACATTTAAGTCCTGTGCTTTGTGTATGCCATGATTTATTGCTAACTGTGTCTATTGTACTTTATTTTTTTAAATAATTGATAAAAAAAAATGTAATTAATGACCCTGTCATATCTCATTTGTTCAATCCATGCAAAATCCTAAAAGTAATAATGACAATGTGTCCCTCTGTGGGGGATAATGTTTTTGCCTATTCTCCTCCAGCCGAACAGTGAAGACTCCCAAGAAGTTACTGGATCCGACCAAAAAAATCGTCCAGCACACAATGTCCAATCAGCCAACTACATTTCCTTTCGACTTGTCTCCTCCCATGGTAGATTCTGCTGCCATCTCTACAATGATTGTGTAAGAATTCCTTGTTCGATGCCAAGTTTGAGAGGCCACAAGGTTTGTTTCCAATACATGGAAAATCCAAATCTGCAGTTTGTTTCCTGACGGCTCACGTACTGTATGCACACACTCGGAGAGGACACACACCATATCAGGCTAATTTCCAGTCGGAATAAAAGTGAAAATTCATTACACAGCAAACCTCCCTTGCTCCCTCTCTCTCTCTCTCTGCATGTGTGTGTGTGTGTGTGTGTTTGTGTGTGTGTGTGTGTGTATGTGTGTGTGTGTGTATGTGTGTGTGTTGGCAGAGTCTCAAGAGCCACTGACTGAGAGAGAAAATAATACTATATCTGTGCTTTTACACACAGAGAGAGTTTGGTTTGGCCTGGACAATAATGTTCCGTGTCTAAGTGACCCTGAATTTTAAGTTGGAAGCTGCTTTGATGTAACTGTTTCAGTTTACAAAACTGGCTGAACTACCTGGCATTAAATTACAGCCATTTAAAGACACAGTGAAATAAAAAAAATACAGCTTTTCTAATTTTAATCCGCTGTTGTATAAAAACCTCTCTCTTTTTTCTCCCGGTAAAAAGAATGAAACATTGAAGTATTTGTCAGTGACACAGCGTGAACTCGCCACGCACCTTTCTATTGGCTAGTGGGTCACAGTAGGTGCACAGAGCCATTTCCAAAATCAAATTTATACATTTCTCTTGTATCAATTTTCTCCCGATTTAACGACGCTGGTCAGGGAGGTGTGGGTGGAGGCTGACGGCATTTTACAGCACTGTACACTGTATATCACTATTCACAACAGATTGGTTTTTGCTGTGACATGGTAACTTTTGAGCAGTCAAATAAAATCTGAAAAGTTTCATTCAAATCCCCTAAAGCACTCTGAAACATCTCACCGTACAAAAAATGGACTTCAAGACTGCGTGCGGTCGGTCTAAAAGACTGCATGTGTGCATGTTGTCACCTTTATATCGACGAGAATACCAGTCCTCATCGTCTCCGTAGGCATACTGTCCTGACCCTGGGGATGAGAGGAAACAGAAAGGAAAAAGGAACTAAAGAACTATAAGAGCTGCATCCAGGATGTTAGGCAATGTTTGAAAGCATTGTCCTGGGCTGACCTGAAAGCCTTCTCTTTTCAGGAAAACAGCACCAAGAGGAGGCTTTAAAAGCATTGCTTAACTTTTCATTTGGACCAGACTCCAGGGGGGTTGATCTGGATCTTTTGGACAGGACACATGCAGAAAGGATAAACCTGAAAAAGATCCCTTTTTTTCCCCGGCTGATTTGGAAAAATTGATCCGCTAATCATAATGATTCACTCGGTAGAAATGAGAGAAGAACAACAGCGCCAAAAGATCATACCTACCATAGACAGCACTTTCTTTAGAGTCGACTTTGAACAGATTTCTCAGACAGAGCAAATTTATTCACACAGTAAAACAGCAGCGTTCAAGATGAAGAACTGAAATGATTCTCAGTGGTGGCTGCAGAGCCGGTGGAGGACACAGCTGAGTGGCACTGGTAAGAGACAAATGTGTGGGGAATTGTGAAGAGCAAGGAGGATTATTTTAGGAAAGAGGAAGGAGCCATGGGGGGAGCAGGTCAGGACGCAATAAAAACAGAGGAAATGGGTGAAGAAGGGGTTAAAGCAGGGGGGAGGGGTGTTCAACCTTGGCCCCGGGATGTTATGAACCTCAGCGTGAATGTGTCCTCTGTTCGGGATCCACAGGGGAGGAGTGTTCAACCTCATCCAGCCTCAGATAACAGCCGCATGTTGATCAATGAACCTGACACTGGGAGCACCTCTCCCGTCCCGTTCCCCATTTCTCATCACGGCTCTTCTGTCAATTTAATAAAAAGCAGTCTGGACCGAAACGCTGCAAGTCATCTAATGCACACACACACACACACACACACACACACACACACACACACACACACACACACACGCTTTGAGGTTTTAACAGTCAGATCACACAGCATGGATTGTACATTGCGAACCCACATAGTGAGTGAGTCAGATTTAGTAGTCTATTGGGAAAACTTCTGCTTCTTAATGGAGAAAAGGAAGGAGGCATAGAAAGGTATGGAAAACTAATTACAGGTGTGTGTGTGTGTGTGTGTGTGTGTGTGTGTGTGTGTGTGTGTGTATGTGTGTGCCTTCTTAAAAGTTTTTTGTTACAGCCACACAAGTTATGTAACATTTTGCAGGCAAGCAAAATATAACACATATAACAAATTTTGCCAATAAATTCAGACGAGAACCAAAGGAACCATTTCCCCAAAGTTTACCGTTACTTTGTCTTGAGCCCTTTTCCTTTGGACCTTCTTCCCACTCCATATTAAGTAGAAAACAAAAAATTCAAACTAATTTAACAAATCTTTCTCCTCGTGAAGTCATCTTTGCGCAAAAAGTCAATGAGAGGAGTTTGCAGTGCAACGAAAACAGACATTGGTTTCATCTGACTCCGCTATGAAAAAGCCAACTAGAAGTAAAACTCTTTTTGGTTTGTGCTCTGGATTTTAAGTTAGATGGAAATGGAATGAATTGGCTGCACTTGATGCGTCCGTACGGTCTTCATCTAAACGGTTGCTGCTGTTACTTTTCTTGTCTGTAGGTGGCGCCGGCTCAACTGGACCTGCAGACTTGCAACTGCAGTCGGATTCAAATCGCCTGATTTGTCTTTGTCGTTAAAAGCATTCCAGATTCACAACAAGTCCAGAACGAGAATATGAGATCTGATCTACTAATCTTGACCCGCGTCTAAAAAAAAAAAAAAAAAAAAGCGTCAACATGTCGAGGTGGCGTCAGAAACCAGCATATTCTTCCTGTTCAGCTCTCCCACGTTCAAAGGGTTCTTAGCGAGAAAGATGTCAAAATGGCAACAGTGCAGGCAGCATAAAACCTCCGGGAGGGAATAGGCTTTAAATTACAGAAGCTGATATTCCAATTAGCTTTTCTCTGCGGGCCTGTAATACTCACTGTCATTATGTGAAGTCGGTTGAAGTATGGCTACAGGCTAACGGAGCAGAAGAGTGGGGGGGGGGGGGGGAAGATGCCGTGATCGCGGAGTTATGTAATTTCTTTTGTCGCACTAATGATTTCTGTTCCAGTTTAAACTATAGGCTACACCAACACGTCTGCTGCCGCTCGCTAAATAACATCAACAAATTCATAGTTTCAGTAATGGGCCAATATCTCACCACGATATATATACTGGAGAAAAAATAAACTTGCTTATCTAATCACATGCATTTATTGAATCTGTATGCTATCTCTACTTATCTGGCTAGCATCAATTATGTTGCTCTTTTATCATGTTTAAACATGAACATTTAATTCATAGATATTGTATAATGTGAGGGTTCTGCTGTCTCTGGATCGTGTCGGGAAACGTTTCTGGTAAAGGTTCAGTTCAGTAAGATGATGCCCAGCATCACCCGAGAGACAGGACAATGACTAATAGCTGTTAGCAGCAGTTAATTATGAATGATTCATCTTGAGTATCTAGACTCACAGTCATGAACAGATCCTCACACGGCGTTGTATTAATAAAGCATGTATCTGTCTCTTCTCAAAGCTGCACTAATCCATACCTCTTAAAGGAACGATGGATCAAACGACTAATCTGAAAGGGGGTCTCGCAAATATTCCAGCATACTTTTACACACAGCTTTGTTTGTCTGGATTGCAACTTTTAACACTAAAGGGACACACAGCAGAAGTCAAGGATTCAACTGCCTTTGAACCCTTGCAATGTGGGCTCTATGTGTTGAAGGGGGGCTACAGTATATCTGAAACACACTTCTTTAAATATTGACGTAAACCCACGCTAATTGAAGATGAGACTTGACACCTTAGTGCAGTATTTTATTTCGAATTGAAAGTGGCCCAAGGCTCAGAGAAATGGAGCAAAAATGTGAAACTGTTCAACCATGGTCTTTGTCAGAAACATAACTCCAAAATGATTACGGTGTTGCTATAAAGCAAGGCGCTGATTTGCAGCTGTTTGGGAACACATTCCCTAAATCAATTTCACGAGCTGGAAAAATGTTGATGTTGTGTTTACAGCTTGTTCTGCTGCTCCCAGTTTATGCATCTTTAAGTAAAATACTCTCCTGTCAGCTATTCATTAATATACACTCAGCCCCTGATTTGTTATTTATGTCTTCCTTGGTAATTATTCATAAAGTGTTGCACTTTTTTTTCTGCAAAAATGTACAGCAAGTTACTCTCTATGTGTGTGTGTGTGTGTGTGTGTGTGTGGAGGATCTTTCTGCCCATGACCCACATCAGTACAGGAATCATCATGGAAAATATGATCACTCTTTTAATTAGAACTCGCTACAGAACAGATCTTTGACCCCTATAAAATAAACTCCTCATAAACACACACACAAACAAACGCACACACACACACAAGCACAGAGCAGAGTCCTGACTGTCGGCGCTACAAGCTGTTTTTTAGTGAGTCAGTATAAATCTGCCTGAGTTCATGTTTCAGCCTGTATGATCATACAGCTGTGGTGAGCCACTCTCATACCTTCTACAGGCGCATAGCCACGACACACACACACACACACACACACACACACACACACACACACACACACACACACACACAGACACACACAAACGAATACAACCCTCTCCATCCAAACTTGAGCCTTGGAGTCATTTCAGCTCCTCGCTGCAGATGACAGGCTCTACTCTGTCTCTCTCTCGCCATGTATTTCTTTCTCACATTGGATGATACGCTTGCCATTATTGCCAAACTGTCCATCACACTGTCCCAAAGTCTCAGGCGATGTCATTATAAATGTCTTGTCTCCAGTCGCAGTGACATAAAACAAAGAAAAAGAGAAGCAAAGAGAACATTAGGGACGTCTGCAAGAAAATGAATGCTTAAAATATAAATCAATTATTAAAATAAACAGCTGTGTGTGTGTGTGTGTGTGTGTGTGTGTGTGTGTGTGTGTATGTCTGACAGAGCCCTTCTGTGTTGACTCAACACCAGGGGAGAAACTCTGCAGTACTGTACAGTAAATACTTCCAGACCAACTCTCAGTCCCCAGGCTGAGAAAGTTTTATCCAGCAGTTACATTCCAATGACTGACGACATGGTCGGTCTTAGGATGAAAACTCTAAAAAGCACAGGCAAAGGGGGGGACAGGCAAGTTAAAAAATAAATAAATCTGAACTTACAGTTGCACACAGACGGAGCTCTGTGCAGAGAAACGTCCCCCAGATGCACACTGCACTCCCCCCGCTGTCCTCCCCCCTCCGCGCAAACACTAACGCGGTTCAACCAAGAACCAGCGCTGGGGAGAGGACGCCTCAAAACTCATGCGTAAAAGTGAACCAAACGAAAGAAAAATCTCCTGCCTACACGCAGACCTCGGCAATTCAAATGCAGCCCTCGCACCAGTGACCTCTCGTGTTTTCCCTTTTTCTTCTTCTTACAGGCAGCGTAAAGATCAGCTGATTCATTTGAGATCCGCCTGGTTTTCCAGCTGGATTAATCAAAAGGCGCAGCGGCGGAGGACGAGGGCACTCACCTTCGTACCCGGAGCAGAAGCACAGCGGGACGAGCAGGAGCACCGGCAGCCACATGTCCATGTCTGAGGCGCGGCGGGACGGTCGCTCTGCAGCATGTGAAGGAAGGGCAGCGCGCAGGGAAACTTCCAGCGCATTCCTGCCTGCCAGAGGCCCGCCTCTCGGTGCGCGAACAAGGGAGGATTCTCCTCGCGCAGTCAGTCAGTCGGGCCGCGCCGCGCCGCGCCGCGCCGAGGGGGACGACTGTGCCAAAGTCCTGCGGGTCAACCGGGACATGGCTACTGAGTATTCATGCGGCACTAAACGTCAACAAAACATGATCATCCTGTCAGATCTCTAAACAACTGTATATATTAGACCAATGGCCCCCGACAATCTGGGGGTCGGGACCCCACAGATAGGCCCCACATGAATCCAAAGGGACCCAATGGTGGATAGGATTGGACAGAATCAATTAATTCATCAACATGTGTTTTTCAAATCAAATGTTCTCAGAATTTTACATTTCCTTGTTAAATACTGGTCAATTCAACATTTAGAATTTGATTTAATATTTAGGTTTGTATTCAGTATTCAGATTCCAGTAACTCTGATATCATGTTTCATGTTTTTTTTGTTTTTTTACAAAATAAGTAAATATGACAAAGTTGAAAATTTCTGCTGTAAAAAAGTGATTTTACAAAATTCATACCCCTTTTAAAAATGTTTGGGAGCTAAATATGGCAAAATGTTACTGCTATATTTTTTTAGCATGCTCCACTTTGTAATCGGTGCCCCACGTGAGTATATCCACATTTAAGAGAACATGGCCGACATCAACATTTCTTCAGGATGACTGGACTGAAAGAGGTGTCATGATTATGACAATCAATCTTTCCTTTTGACCTTCTTTCGACAGCTGACTTTGTAGAAGTGACAGAGAACAAGGGGAGAGAGGGAGACGTTGTTGTTTCTCTGTTTGCTCATGATGTGAAAATCAAGTTGGATCAGGCCTGAGTATTTTTTCAATCAAAGTGGATCAATTCAGTCTTCAATAGCTGACTATTGGAGTTTCATAAGAGCTGCACGCGTGCTGTATACACAAACATGTACAGTGGGAAAAGCTAGGAGAAAGTACAGCGCTGTTGAAAGACTAATCAGTGTTTAAAATTCTCTTCCACCAGCATGAAGTCGATCAGTGTGTGTGTGTGTGGTGGCGAGTCCACACATGAAGGTGATGAAGTGTTTCTTGTCCTGACGGGAAACAGGAAAGGGAGGTGTGTGGTGAGGTGAGTGCGGGACGATCTGTAATTACACGTTGGTTCGGCCTACATCAGCCTCAATGTCGCTCTCAGGTCAGGTGAAGAAAGAGTTAAGTGCTCACCTGGCTCCGAGGGGATCGGTCTGACACCTTGATGTGGTGGTACAGGCAATGGTTTTGGATTAAGGCTGTCTCTCTGCTAGGTTTTGTTATGCTGTGTTTAACTGTAGTTGGTGTTTACACTGGGTATAATTTTGGAGAATCTCTTAAGGTTTTAAGTCTTTGAAATAAATGTTTTTTACTCTACAGTACATATGCACTTAGAAAGCATGTACAGTAATTATTGCGGTCTGATTTTGGTGCAGCTTGAACAATATGAACAGTCGCCCGCTATAGTTCAAACACTGATAATTATTTAACTGTAACAATACATAACAGGCAGAAACAAGGAATACAAACTCAATTATGAGAACTTGAAGAATAAAACAAAACACCTTATGAATAAGACTTTTATCTTTTTACTTTTGCATCAAAAAGTCAACAGACGGTTTGAAAACACATCCAATGATTTACACAAGTGAGGGAATTATTGAAGTCTTGCAATCAAGATTGTTGAGCATTTTCAATACTCTCTTTATCTTCGACCAGATGTATTTTTCTAAATTATGTTTTGTGTCTTTTATCTACTCTCATTAAAGGTAATGTCTATGATGGTGCTCCGTTGTTGTCGGTTAAAGTGTGGTGATTTTCCACATCAAAGTCTGTTTACGGGTCTTTAGGAGTGTACTACTGAATATGTGAAGAAAAACTATGTATAAATGCTTTTGTGTCTCCAAACGGAGCTCTGTGAAATCTGACGTCAGTTGAGGATTCAAGTTTGGAAAATGAAAAAATGCAGGCACCAAGAAAAGTTGAATTGAGGAGAACTGGACTTGTCTGCACCCTTGAAGCTGTTTCACCTTATATCTCATATACCTTATATATAGATTCTACACTGCACAGCCTGTTCAAGGCTGAAATGTTGCCTTAAGTCCACCTGGCTGTTCAGTACATAAGGTGGGAACACAGAATGAGGGCAGCTCATTGCTATTCCGCCTTTGTGCCAAGTCAATGTCTGTGTAAAAGGAAGCGCCGGCATATTGGGGCAGACGTTGGGCCTCAGTTATACTCCAGTCTGGAGGAGTACATGGACGGCTGCAGATACCATTGGATGCGTAGATGTTTGTATTATACTCCCCTTCAGGATGCATTCCAGACATGCACAGGTTGGTTGCTTTCACTACAGGAACTCTGTGCGTATCCTAAACAGGCGACTAGAGTCCTAATTGTGTCCAGGGTAGTCTTTATACCTCCCAAAAAGTCCTCTGCTCGGGGGAAGTGCTTCACGAAAGTACATGGAACTTTGGGGTGGGGCTTGCAGCTGTGGAAACGCCTGATTGGTCGAGTACCCCAGTGTTTCATTTTAGTTTCCTTACTTCAAGTCTAGCACGTCGGCCGTTTTGAATACACCTTCTTGCTAGTGTTTGTCTCCTTTCCGGTGTTGACTCAGTTACGATGTGAATCTCACCTGTTTGCTGTAGACCCTCCGGTCTTCAGAACACGGTGGAGCCTCAGGCAAACAAAAGTCCGCAGGCACTTTTTAGTCCCTCGAAAAAAGGTAAGAAACAGCCATAAATTACTTTGACTCCACTTGACCTAGTTGACCTGAGAGAGAGAAACTTCATTGCAGGTCCAGATACTGTGGTAGTACGTTGTTCCAGAACTGCTGGCTCTCGCCTGGTTCCTCGTCTCCTGCAGCTGCAGCTCTCTGCTTCGTCCTCGGTGCTGGTTTGGGTGTTTCTCTCTGCGGCCTCTCTTTTCTGTCTTGGGGAGCAGCTTTAGAAGGCAACTTCTGCGTGTCCTCTTTTCTTGTTGTTGTCGATCGACCCTTTTCCAGTTCTTCTTCTTCCTCTTCATCTCCCTCTTCTTCCTCCTCTTCATCTCCCTCTTCTTCTTCTTCCTCCTCCTCTCCCTCTTCTTCTTCCTCCTCCTCACTCTCATGGTCACCCTGAGCCAGCTTTTTTCCATGTTTGACCTTTGCATCCTTTGCTTTCTCCTCACTCTCCTCTTCCTCCTCACCCGCTTCTTCCTCTTCCTCTGCTTCCTCCTCACCCGCTTCTTCTCCCCCTTCACTTGCATCTTCCTCACTCTCATCCTCTTCCTCACCCCCTTTTTCCTCAGAATCTTGATCTTTCTTTAAATCAGTTTGTTGTTCTTGTCTGTCGTGTTTCAGTCTTGTCTCTGCTCGTGGTTTACTCTTTGTTTCATTCTCTTCTTCTTCATCCACCTCGTCTTCCTCTTCCTCACCCCCCTCCTCCCCCTCTTCCTCAGTGTCTACCATAGCTTTTTTATTAGCCTCCACATCTTTCTTCTTTATTTTTTCCTCCTCACCTTCCTCTTCCCCCTCTGTAACTTCTTCCTCACCCTCTTCCTCTTCATCCACTGTAACCTCCTCTTTTTCCTCCTCCTCCCCCTCCTCCCCCTCTTTCTCACTTTCCCCCTCATCCTTCAACTTTTCTTCCTCACGCTCTTCATCACTTTGTTCATTTTGCTCTTCCTCCTCCTCATTATCAACACTCACTTCACCCTGTTTCTCATCATCAACTTCCTCTCCTTCACTCTCATCAGTTTCTTCATCCTCTGAGTCTTTCTCCTCATCCTCGCTTTCAGTGGAATCTTGATCAACTTTTTGGTCCTCGGTCTCGCCGTCTTCTTCATTTTCATCACCCTCATTGTCTTCTTCTTCCTCCTCTTCACTTGACTCTGCAGTGTCACTTCCCTCTGTGTCCTCCTCATCTTCTTCTGACTGTTCACTCTTGCTACCACTTTCACTCCCTGACTCTTCACTATTTTCTTCTTCTTCGTCCTCAATCACCTCACTTTCATCCTCTTCCTCTTGACTCACTTTGTCACTGGACTCTTCAACTTCACTTCCCTCCTCCTCCTCCTCTTTGGCTGTTTCAGAGTCACTCCCCCTTTCACCTGTCACCTCACTACTTTCTTCTTCCTTTCCTTCTTCCTCCTCTTCAGGTTCTGTAGTATCATTCTTCTCACTCCCATCATCCTCTCCCTCACTGCTGGAGCTTATTTTCTCCTCACTCTCCTCTTCTTTTCCTTCTTCCTCCTCTTCAGGTTCTGTAGTATCATTCTTCTCACTCCCATCATCCTCTCCCTCACTGCTGGAGCTTATTTTCTCCTCACTCTCCTCTTCTTTTCCTTCTTCCTCCTCTTCAGGTTCTGTAGTATCATTTTTCGTCTCATTCCCCTCATCCTCTCCCTCACTGCTGGAGCTTAGGTTCTCCTCACTTTCTTCTTCCAGAGACTCATCTAGCTCTTCCTCATCCTCTCCAGAAATACTCTCGGAATTGTCACTGCTACTTCCACCTCCAACCCCCTCTTCTTCTTCTTCGTCTTCCACACTACTTCCACTCTCTCCCTCCCCATCCTCCTTCTTCTCCTCATTTTCAGTATCACCTTCCTCTCCCTCATTATTCTCATCCTCTTCATTGGAGACCTTGGAGGTGTTCTTATCTTCATCCTCTTCTTCTTCATGTTCTTGCTGGGAGGTGTCCATGTCTTCACCCCTGTTTTCCCCCTCTGTTTGTGAAACGCCTGCACCCTCCATCTGCTTGGTCTTGTCACTTTTCACCGCCTCCTGCTCCGACAGATCTCGAGTGGTATCATCATTTTCCCCTTCTTGAACCGTATTCCCAGTCTCTGACTGGACACTGACTCCATCCTCTGTCGTTGTGATTTCCTCCTCTTGGTTTATTGATTCGGCTGACGACAAACGCGACAATGTCGAGGAGAAGGACGGCTGCATAATCGCACTTTGCTTTGTGAACTGCTTCGCTTGATTGCGTCCTTTGGATGATGGAGAAGTAGCTGTGTCACTGTCCGCGGCCTGCAAACCCTGTACACTTGTCACCGCCTCGCTGAGGACGCCTGCAGCCGCACCTGCTATCCCAACAGCTGGAAGAAGAGAGGCTGTGTTACTGAGAATTTGTGCCCACCTAGGTTTATCCTCAGTGAGACTCAGGGTTTCCTCATTTTCTCTCTGTGAAACAAGCAGATGCCTATCAGCAGCTTCGGAGCCGTGTAGGGATTTGGCTTCGCTGACTGAAACCTCAGGGCTTTTTGAAGACATGGGGTTACTCGCCACTGCAGTAGGTGTATCCTGCTGTGGAGATACAGTCTTATTACTCCTCGTGTTATCTTTAGCATCTGCTTCACCTTGAACTTTGATTTCCTCTCCTTTCCGCGCTGGCTTTGTCTTTGCCTTCAGCTCAGATTCCTTCGCTTTCTTTTTGTCCTTTACTCTATCACCGTCACCAGGTAACTTCTGTTCATCAGCAGGTTTAACTGTGATTTTTCGATCTGTGTTCTTGACAGAGTTGCCTCTAGTTTTAACTGGAGTATTTTCTGCATGTTTCCTTTGATCTTCGATCTGCCGTTGCTTCCCTTTGAGTTTCACAGGTGTAGATACCAAACTTAGTGAGTCCTCAGGCTCAGCCGGAGCAGCGGAGGTGACAGTTGTAGTTTCCTTTTTCACAGATGCACATTGTGATTTACTTTGAAATATCCCCGGTGCAGATGTGACCTTGTACCAATCTTTTGCTGGAATTGATTTGACGTCTCTTTGTTTTATCTGGATTGGTTTGATGTCTTCCTCTGCAGCTTTTTCTGTCGGAGTGGAACTTCCACTTTGGACGGACACGCTGGTTGTTCCGTTTCCTTTTGTGACCTTGATAACAGAAGATGATGATGCTGATGATTTTGGTGTGCCTATCAAGTCTTTATTTAAAGTCCTGTCTTTCACATCCTCTTGGTTTATATGAAATTCTTGCAAATTACTACTTCTCTTGGCACCCTCCTTCACTTCAGCGACTCTCTGACGTGCTTTAGCTGGTGTCTTTTGAATAGATTGTGGAATTTTGGGGCTCAACTCTGACTGTTTGCTCATATTAGGTTTTGGTGATTCAAAGAGAGAGAGCTCCTTTTGACTTTGTCTGTCTTCTGGATTTTTGATTTTACTGAACCTTTTGGTAATGTTCTCTTTCCCTTTGGATGTGACTTTGTGCTTTTTATCTGTGGTCTTAACTGCAGACACTTCTTTCTTTAAAGAGGTAGAGCCTTTCAGGAACTCGGTAGGGAAGGCTTTGGGAGAATTTAGGTATTTTTTCCCTTTGGGCTGAAGCTGTTCAGCAAACGCCTCAGCCTCTTTTGTAGTTCTTCTAAGAGTTCGGGCCTTTTTTGTTTCCTGAAATAAATCAAAGAAAAAATTTGGATTTAGTAAAGTTTAAAATCAAAGACAAAAGAGGCTGAAAATGGTCATACACTTTAAAAACACAAGCACAGCAACAGGCCTGCAATGTGACTGCAGATGTTCTTATTGCATTTTACTGCCAGAATTCACAAGGCAGTACATCTTATATATGTTGTGGATGTAATGGATGGTGGGCACACATAACAAATCAGTCATCAACTAATCTGTCATCAGGGTTAACCGCAGATGGGAGGAAACCATGGTGATGGTGGGGAAAGGAAGAGGAATCCCTATTTCTTTCCATTTGAACTGGAGATAAACAGATGGTGGTAGATTTGGGGTCAGTGATGTGTTATTGAATCAGTCCCAGCACCATAAGGTGTTTAGATGTTAAATAACACATAAATGTTCTTTGGTATAATTATCCTTTGTACGTCTATATTTATTCTGTCCATTTATGAAGGTTGTGATATGTCATGCTCACACCACAAGCTACATATCATAGCAAAGCCCAGACTCCACAGATCCAACCGTCATTGAACGAGCAGCCAAAGAAGAGCAAAAGACAGTCTGTATCAAACAGAGACATCCATTAATTGTCTAACCTTTGATGTTTTGTCACGATAACTTGTGCTTTGATCCATAAATCCACTTCTGCTAGCTAGCACAAAGGCTTCTTGTCACTTAGTTTGGTTTTTAAATGGCCTGTTTTGGCGCTGTTTGTTACCAGGCTGGTGTTTCTACATAATCAAATTCCTCACAGTGGATTCGCCCCCTCAGAGTTAGCGAATGGCGTTGTTGACAGGGATTTGGAGGCTGTCCGTCGATTCTCATGGCTCTGACGGTTCAATAGACGTGGCAATCATTCAGATTAAAGTATCTTTATTCAATATTGCTAATTCATGCAATTATCTAATCAGCCAATCCTGCGGCAGCAGTGCAACGCTCCAACTCATGCAAATACAGGTCAAGAGCTTCGGTTAATGTTCATATGAAACAAATGGGGGGACATTTTTATCTCAGCCACAGCAGGAAGCTGTTGCCAGTGAAAAATCTCTGTAAGCCCCCTCTACAAAACCTGCAGAGCACCAAACAGCAGGAAGGTGCAGTGAGACACTAGGTAGTGAAGCTAGCGGAGCATTTAACAATTTAATAATCACATTTCTCTCAGTATCTGAAGTAGTAGTGAAAATACTGAGCTAAAAGAGTATGAATGTGATGATGATGATTATGTTGTTCATAAGTGCTGACCTGTTTGTTCATAAATCTGTCATTTCAGCATGAAATGTAATTAATCACTTGTTTCCAGTGCACCCAAGTGGCAAAAAGAATCTGCTATGTTGGGTTTGAAAAGGTGAGATTTGCAGGACTCAATTATATATGGGATATATAAAATGAAACAAAATACCATCAAGGAAGTCACTATTTCTATAATGAGTACTATTACTTTTGATACTTTGAGTACTTTTTTGTTAATAATACCTCTGTGTCTTTAAACACTACAACCAGGACAGGAACGGGTTACTATGAGAACCACATGGTGCACTATGACACACTACGACGCAGGAGACTCCTTCACAGCTTGCTTCATCCCTGGCAGTGGAAACACTGATGAGATGTGGCAAAACTCCAACCAACTTTTCCAAACCAGTGTGTGTTTGTGTGTGTGTGTGTGTGTGTGTCTAAATATCTCACTCTGCTTTTAGGAGATTCATTAGAGACGTTAGAGACATTCTTGGAAAAACCTAATGAGTGTGAAAAATTGAGAGACGAGCACACACACACACACACACACACACACACATGCAGCATGTATGCTGAGCTAGGCACATTTCCTGGAAAAGTCAGCGAGTGTTCAAAGTTGCTGCTTCCTGCCCTGGAGTGCACATAATCTAGACCACAACCAAGAGGCCTACGGAGGAAAATATCAGCCAGCTGACTCTGGTTGTTCTATGAGCAACACACTGTTGTGTATTTCTCTTCTCTATCGAAGTCATATCATTTCAGAAAGAACTTTTGAAAAAAAAAAAAACAGGTTCTCTCACCGTATTGGGCAAAAAGTCAGAGTGGAATCCTCCCTCCTCAACATCTTCAATGATCACTTGTCTCTGAACGGTTTCTTCTTCTGAAAGAGTTGACCAGAGTTGGTTAGACTGCAGTAAACAACAATATATATGGATTTCTCATGGATTTACATAGATGTACACGATAAATCTTAAGTTCAGCACTGGCTACAACTTGGCACTGTTAAAATTAGATTTAATATACCTGTTTGTGACGAAACAAGACGCTCTCTCTCTCTGAGATGTGTAGTGGTATATTGTTCTTTAGGTGGATATGACATTTTGTTATTTAAGGCCTTTTTAGCACTTGCAATCTTTGTGGATACTAGGATGTCAGAGTTACGTTTAGTCATTGACTTAGGTGACAGTAAGGAAGAGTGAAACTCTTTGGATTTAGACTTCGAGGAGGTGCTTCTGGAAGATTTATTCTGATTTGATGATTGAGAATGTGGGCTTGATGGCTTGGAGGACTGCGCTGGACTCCGAGAGGGTTTGGACAGAGATCCGAGCGAGAACGGTGGGCTAAGGGTTATGTCTGATAGGGGTCTGGGAGATGATGAAGGTGTGGTGATGTCCTGTGGAAGTGTTTTGGGGGTTAAGACGTTTCTGGACTTTTTCCAGGAGGAGTTGAGGAAGCCAGAAGTTAAACGTGGGAGGTTCTGAAACATCTCCCCAAACAGCTCCACAGAGCTTTCCTGAAAGACAAGAGGGGGAACAGCAAAAAAACATTACTGAGTAAAAAGGTTTAAATCACATCTATGGAGCTCCCCCAGCCAGTTAGCAAGTGGCACTACAGCAGAGCCACGTGTTGGTACAACACTGCCCCCTCCTGGAGTTAAACAATGATTGCAATTATCTGAAGCTAAGACAAACTTTTGCAGGATTTGTGCAAAGTTTACCCAGTTAAAGTTAACACAGTTAAATGACTGTTTAATGATCATGTCAGAATAAATGTATAATGAGAAACCAGTAGGGACAATGAGGCCGAGAATTATTTATTCTTATTTTTTCAGAACTTCCGAGCAGCATAAAACAATGATTCCCAGATATAATGAATTCAATTAAAGTGACCTGGACACAGATAAGTAGCCTAAATTGAATCAGCTTGTACATTTAATCCTGAAATTTTTCTCCACAACCTCTCACTGCCCTCCCTTGGGTCTTCAGCAATATACACCTGCAAAGATTGAAGTCAAACTGATAAGCGGTTGTTGAGAATATCAAAATAGTGATTCCCCAATTTATTTTTCCTTCTTATTTTTCTTGTGAAAACCTGGTTATGTTTGTGAGACGAGGATGAAGGTGTAGGTTCTCACTTTTTCTCTGTGGCGGGCTCGAGCAGCGAAGGCCGAGAGTGGGAGTAGTGTAGTTGGATCAGTCAAAGTGTCAAGCAGGAGCGTTGCTGTGTAACTCGACTCCAGAAAGTCGTCACTGATTGTGATATCCTTCTCTGGCACCACTCCCTGGCTCTCTGGTGGTCTCGGTGCAGCCAGTACCAGCATGTGGTTATGACCGCAGGACACCTAAATGTACAAAAATGTTTATTGGCGTCCTCTAATCTGTTCTTTCATCCACCTATACTTATTTACTTTCAGACATGCAGGATATACCAGTTGGTGGCTGGACTGCACTTTTACAAGAGTTCAAGCCACAGAGTTTGGGTATTTATAATTTTGCTAAAAGACATATAAAATGCACACAGGTGGAGCTAGTGATGAAACAATCCACTTACTGACTGAACATTGTACTTGAGAAAACGTGTGCAGAGAGTCGGGCTGAACTGGTTGGTGAAGTTCTCCTCCGCTAGCCCCAGTTTTCCATGACGACCATCGCCAAAAGTGTAGAGCAGTCCAGTGTCTGCGGAGGAGGAAAAGAACATTAAATAAGGTTTAAAGATTGTATTTAAAGAAAAGACACATTCCTTCCATGACCATTTGGTGCGTTTGATATTTACAGTATGCAAAACATGCATGGACAACCAAAGAGGTGAACGGGGCTTTGCTGTTTTTTAAATGCCGTCATGATGACCAGAGAGAGCTTACGTGTGATCAAAGCAGTGTGGTTTTCTCCACAGGCGATGTGTCTGATGCTGCAGTTAGGAAAGTGCTCCAGTGGTTTTGGCAAATCAACCTCAAACAGAAAAGTTCCCTGGCCCAGCTGACCGTACTGACCCCTGCCGAACGTGTACACGTTCTCCTCTGGACCAGCAAAACAGACACAGACAAACAGACTGGTTAACACCAGAGGTGTTAAAAATTAGGGAAAAAAGTAGAAGTGTGTAAGAGTTATAGAGTGATGATGTCTGTTTCTTCAACAAAGGTTTCATAATCTACCTGTGAGTACGGCAGTGTGCTCCCCTCCACAGGACACCTGGATGACACGACCCAGAATCCCTCTCACTCGCTGGGGGACTCTGTGATCGGCGAGCTGCTCCACCTGGAGACCAAGTCGTCCATTTGCGCTCTCACCAAATGTGTAGAGGCCTCCATCCACTAAAAGCCAACACAATATTCTCAGCGCAGTGGATCATGTTAAAGGTATCTGAACGTTAAGTGGTCATTTGGGAGCACTCCAAACAGGAATAGGACTTATTCAATTCTATTATAAATACTTTAGTCATGTCAAGTCAAACGGATTTATGCAGCACATTAAAAACAGCAGTTGAGCCAAAGTCCTTAATCAAAACATGGAAAAAGGATTAGAAAGCAATAATAGAAACAGAATCTGTGCAAAAGACAGAAAAAAGACAGAAGATAAATGAAAAAGATGTAAGACATAAATACTTTAATATAATAATAACATTAGGCTTTAACATGATCATAAGACAGAATAAGGCCATTTAAAAGTAAGATTTAAAAGGTTGCATGTAAATAATTCACTGAAAAATCTAGAAATACACAAATAACAATCTTAAAAAGATTTGAAGGGTTGGGAAGCAATACCTAACAGCATAAGGCATTTAATACAGATACAGGAACATGTCAGAGTGTAACTATATTTATGAAAATAAACTTGTCATGTCTTAGCTTAGTTGTTGTTGAACTGTGTTTTACCTGTGACAAACGCTGAGTGGTGGTACCCGCAGGAGACCCAAATCACTGCTTCTCCAACATTCACCTCTCTGGGTTCTGCCGCCAATCCCTCGTCCCCTAAACCGATCTGACCCACGGAGTTGTCTCCCCACATGAACAGCCTCCCGTCCTCTGCCAGCACACAGAAACACACGCGCCGTCTGGACGGTGTAATGCAAAGACACATCATATTATTTCCTGTGACTGTTTTTTTCCACCTGTTAAGGCAGCGGAGGTGTTGCACCCTGCGGAGAGCAATCGGATTGGTGAATGGTCACAGAATGGACGCAGCAGGTGAAAGGATGCAGTGTTGCTGTTGTTGTGGCCCAAACCGAGCTGCCCCTCCTGGTTACTGCCTGCACCGTACACACCACCCTGCCCTGAAAACACACAAAATCTGGTTCAATACACGCGCAACCCGCTGGACACCACTGTTCTGTGTCCATACAAACATATTACATAAAACTCTTCATTCATTATCTTACATGTGCAGACAATTGTGTGATCTCTCCCACAAGCTACAAGCTTCATCACCTCAGACTTTAAGGCTAGAAAGGAAATACACAAAAAGATGATGATTGGTCAATTAATTTATTAGTCAGTTGACAAAAATAAACAGAAAACATATTGATTATTTGTTTCAGTCCTTTTTTCTGAGGATACCAAACAATATTTGATTTCAACATGTCAGTTGTGACATTTTGCCGTTTATCTTTGTGTTAGGTGAAAGTAAACTGAACATCGTTGGTTTTTTTTTGTTTCGTTTAAGTGATTTGGAGATGTCAGCTTGGGGATTTTCAGTATTACCTCTGATCTGACCAGACAATTAAGGAATGAATCAGGAAAATATTACAGCACTGATGTAAAACAACTTACCTTTCACGGAGGCAGGTTTCCTGGTGGCAGGCTTAAATCCCAGGCCCAGTTGGCCCCAGGTGTTACCACCGAACATGAGCACCCTCCCATTTTCTGCACAATCATCAGAGACATGAACGTTTGACACACTTGACTGCAGAAAAATTCCGCTTGACCCATTTGTGAACATGGTATTCATTATTAAAAAATAAATAAATAAAAATAATAAAAAAATATATATATATGTCTTGATTATGTGCACCTGTGATGACAGCAGTGTGCTCCCCGCCACAGGATATATGCACCGGATGGTCGTTCTTCAACCAGAATTTACTGGGCATGTTGTCTGCAAAGCTGCTCCGTCCAAATGTGAAGATGGCTCCTGTTTCTTCAAGATCAAAAAGGTTTTAATGTCACAAAAACTATACAAGTAGAATCATGTTGAAAACCTTTGCAGGGAAGCTCCTGGTAATGGTCAGGCCACCTATACCCCTACTGCAATATTATTGATTACAGTATGTGTACTTTAAGTGTGAATATGCTGAGCCGGTTTAAAAATGTTACTGTTTTTTTAAAAGCAGATACTGTGTGTGTGTCCAAGACAAACTTCCTTCGAGACAATAATATTGCATCTCATATCATCTCATCATATCTTATCTTCACAGTAGCAAAAGTATAGTATTTAAGTCAGTAATAAAAGACCAAGACTAATGTGAATAACATAAAACAAATTAAATGTGTATTAACAAATAAAGAAAGTGAGAAAATTAGTTAAAAAGACATAATAGGAACAAGTAAATATGTAATGCACAATCATTGTGTGTGTGTGTGTGTGTGTGTGCGTGTGTGTGATGTTCATCATTTCCAGACAGTCGTCACAGGACTAATACACCACACAGGACTTGAAGTCAGCACTGACTAGACTGACTGCTCTCTCACTTAACACCGGCTAAATCCAAGCACAGCCTGCTGTCACATCTCAGGCGATTTAAGAGGCAGCCTGACAGAAATAGCAACAGGTTTACAATACACAAACACACACACACGTTCCATCAGCAGAGAGGGAAGGTAAATGGGACCATACACTGAGATATAGAGACTGTATGTGTAGAAAGTGATCTCACCGGGTATGTCCACCTCGGTCTGTCCCGTCATCTCCGCCGCTGTCCAGCTCACATCTCAGGTGTAGACCCGATGCGTGGACCTGCAGATCAAGCAGAGGAGAGGTCAAGCTGGGGCAGGACAGGAGGAAGGAGACGCTATAAGCTCGTCCTTGTTTTAACCATGGAAGAAGTGATGGCTCAAACATTCACTACTCTGTGCTGCATTATAGTTTAAAAGAGATGTTTCATATCTGACTTGCATTACTTATGCGTTTCAAAAGGAAACTTGACTTGCAATAAGATGTTAATAGGATTTATAAGGTAAAGTAACAACAGCGACGAACAGATTACAGAAAAAAAGGCAATTTTTAAATACAGTCTCTGTCGGAAACCTCCTAATGTGGCCCCCAGTCCAACATAGAGCCCCCCCTGGTCCTTTTCACCTGGGGCCCCCACACTTCCTTGAAAAACCCCTGACTAGAGGGACTAGTAAAAGTAAACTTACCTATGTTTGGGTAATTATTTTAAGTCAATTGTCAATTCAGTTTTCTGTCAGTTGAGAAACCAAACCACTTAGTAGTTATGGTAACCAAAATGTGACTGGAAACTTCAAATAAAAGAAATAAACAATGTATTGAACACATTCATTTACCCCAACCTATATGTATAGTAACATACTTTATATATAGACAGAGTATACTCTTTACAATACCTCAGGTGAATTGAAGCAGTGATATTATAAATGTTGCTGGGCGAGGCCCCGCCTCCCCTCTGCGTCACGCACTGACGTCAGCTGCTGCCACGCTGTCGGTTGGCTGGAGGCTCTGGCTGCGTGTGGCCTAGAGGCAGTGAATCAAAGTTTAGTTTCTCTAAATCTTTATGAAATACTAACTCAACACAAACTCTTCCATTTGATTTATATATTTGAACGATGCTTTCTGCTAAACTATTATCTGGCAACAGCCCAGTTTTCAAATGTCTGAAAACTTTACACTCCCGTTCGGCGCGAGCGTTCAGGTAAGACACTGCGAATAACGGTACTTTTTATTTTTTAAAGTTTGCACACTGATTGTGAAGTTTGAAAGGATTTATAATGCGGGAGATGTTTCGTGCATCACGCCTCCGTGTGTTGGTTTGTGCAGCGCCGGAGCCGCTTCGCTCGGCTCGGTGGGTTTAAAGGGTCGCAGTTGTCTCACATTGAAAGATTTCAGCTCAGACGAGATCAAGAGGCTGTTGTGGGTGTCCGCGGATCTAAAACACCGGATCAAGCAGGAAAAGCAGGTACAGTGTCACTGTAGCTGTCCAATACCAACTTCAATATCACTTTGTCGAGTGTCTCTTAGTCTTACTCGGTGGGTCAGTTAAGGACACGTAATATCATTTCTATTTCAGTATCTCCCTCTTCTGCAAGGAAAGTCCATTGCGATGATATTTGAGAAGAGGAGCACCAGAACAAGAATGTCCACAGAAACAGGTGACAGTTGTCCTGGATACAAAAGTCTACTCCGGTTTGTTAGACTTTCACATGAATGATAGTGGAGGTGGGTCACAACATTTATAAAGGCACTGGTCAGTTTGAAATGGTTCACATGATGAGAACACACTCTTATAAAAATGTGTCCTCACACTGTTTGCTGGACATCAGTCCTCAAAGTCATTGTTGTGTGGACACAAAAGAACTGCTGAAAGTGCATCAGTGCATCCTCGGAACAAAACCCTCTGCCGCTGTGCAGCACGCACACAGACGACACACAGACCCATGCATTTTCTAAGCACTCGTTGGTTTTTAGGGGAAATAAAGTTGCCTGACCATCACAATTGCAGGTTTTGCTCTGCTGGGTGGACACCCCTGCTTCCTCACCTCTCAGGACATCCACCTGGGAGTGAATGAGAGCTGCAGAGACACAGCGAGGTGAGTCCCATAATTAGGATTTCACTTACAGGAATATGGAAGAAAGAAAAAAATTGGACTGCTAATTTATATATGTTGTCCCCATGCAGGGATGCTGCAGCGTCAATCCAAAATTTCCCTCAGAATCAATAAAGTATCCATCTATGTAACTAGTGTACATAAAATCCCTCTTAAGCATCTTTGTTTGTCCAAAGAAATTGTATTCTTTTGTCTTCCATCCCTCTCTACCACATCAGGTTTGAAACAGTCTTCTTGTTTTGGGAAAGTAACAGTGTTTCCAGGCCGGATCTGATCCAGTCCAAAACCACGGTCTTGTGGGTACACTGTAATGTTTGAACTTCATCCTCAGGGTTCTGTCAGGATTCTGTGATATCGTCTTGGCACGAGTGTACAGCCACTCTACGCTAGAGGAGCTGGATGAGGCGGCCTCCGTCCCCATCATCAACGGTCTGTCTGACCTCTACCACCCGATCCAGATTCTGGCCGACTTCCTCACTTTACAGGTATTGCAACGCTTCGATTTACTTGACTTTTCCTCCAGTAAATGACAATGACATAGTGTCTCCTATCTTCCAGGAGCATTATGGCTCCCTCAGTGGATTAACAGTGAGCTGGATTGGAGACGGCAACAACGTCCTCCACTCCTTCATGATGACCGCAGCCAAATTGGGAGTTCATCTTAAGATTGCTACACCAAAGGTTTGCTCCTTTTTTTTTTACACCATCACACACATTGGTCTTCTCTTTTGATCCACGTACCTTTTTTTGATTGTTTTGTAGATGCATGCAGTTAATGTCTCTGCAGTCAAATGAGAGGGAACCTCGTTTGTTCTATATTGTAATGTACGTCAGTTTTCCGAACCCAAAAACTAAGCTACAGCTGTATTTTCATTAACAGGGGTATGAGCCAGAGAAGAGTGTTATTCAGGAAGCACAGAAACTCTCCAAAGAGGTGAGCTCCTCTTCAGGTGTCTTAACGCTCCTGAGGTCAAAGAACTCATTTTAAACAAGTATGACTCTTCATTTCCTCCCAGCATGGGACCCAGCTCCTTCTGACCTCTGACCCAATGGAGGCCGCCCACGGCAGCAATGTTTTGGTCACCGACACCTGGGTCAGCATGGGACAGGAGGAAGAGAAGAAAAAGAGGCTCAGAGACTTTCACGGTTACCAGATTACAATGAAGGTAAAGAAGGACCTAATTAGTGCCAAACGCAGTATCCAACATTTACGACGTGACTTATGACAGCTGTACACACACTATGTCATAATCAGTCCACAGAAAACCCCTGTTCTTATCTTAATCATGATCAGCATAAATGCACAGTGACAATTTTGGTCAATAAAAAAAAATGTATTTCTGAAACCGTTCATGAGTAAAATAGATTCTGAGCCATTTTTAAGTCAGTGAAATGACCAAATGATTGCATAGAACCTGTACAGGGATTGTACATTGTTTCATCTTTTTTCCCCCTTGTGTTATGCCACCAAGCGTTTCCACTTACGTTCGTATTTGACTCTGGTTCATTTCAGACGGGAAGTGTGGCTAAACCCGACTGGACCTTCCTTCATTGTCTGCCCCGTAAAATGGAGGAGGTGGACGATGAGGTATTCTACTCCTCCCGCTCCCTCGTTTTCCCTGAGGCTGAAAATAGGAAGTGGACAATCATGGTGAGATGAAAAACTGTTACTGTATTACAGGACACATGATTAAGTTACATTTGACCCCGTCAGAACAGTCTTTGGCCTCCTTCATGAACAGGGTATTAATGAGCATGTCTCGCCTCTCTTTTCAGGGTCTGATGGTGTCTCTTATGACTGACTACACTCCACAGACCCCCACGCCAAAGTTTTAATGTCAGGTGCTCATTTACAGCACCACCACATGAAGAGATGGATTACTCCAAACTATTTGTGTTTACACCGCTCAATTAACTTTTTGATTTAGGGCCCAGGTGGCATGGTTTGCCTCATCTCGCTGTTTGTTCATTGGAAGACTGTTACTGTGCTAAGTTTTCAGTTTACATTCTACATTTGCTGTGATTGAGAGCAAGGATCGGGGAAAGCATGAGGTTTACAGTTAGATGTGTGTTTCTGAAAAGGAAAAGATGAGCGACTTTAACTTTGTCTTGACTTTTCTTCCATAAGCAACTCAGCCCAAGCGGATCATACCTGTGCCACTGTTTTTTATATTTTACATTTTATGTAACAGCAGACTAATTTCCATTGTTAGAGAATTCTTTCTTTTGAATCAGTACCTAAGAAATCAACATTTGGCTTGTGAAAGGTAATCCACAGCAGCAGCAGTTTGGATCACATGTAATGATACATACAGTTAAGAGTATTTTGGCAACCACCTAGCCCCCCACTCCCTCCTCCCTGATGTTGTGTTTCTGTTGACTGTAAACTGTAAAAAAAACAAACAAAAAGGAACTGTTGCCAATAATAAAACATGTTCACACTTCACACAGGTATTGTAAATATCTTGAGGCAAATAAACATTGTGTTTTTAAATGAATATCTCACTTTGCATGTTTTTTTTAATGTATATTAAGGACCAATATAATCTGTCTTAATCTGTCAAGTTGTCAACAGATAGATTCTGTCTCCAACATTATTCATCATATATCATGAAGGCAAACAGCGCCGCCGCACGGACGGAATCGGCACTGCCCTGCTGGTTCTCATTGGACAACGGAAGATGACGAGTTTGTGCGGGAAGCTTTTGATGCACGTGGGTGGTCCGGCCGGATTAACGACGATGCTTCATTCACAAATACCAAACCGCTTTGTCACTAAAGGAAACGCAGACAAAACGATACATAATGTGTATATTCAGTCAGTTTTCCTGAGCATGATGGTGGATAAAACGAACTTTTAAAAAAGTTTTTTCGGCGCATCCAGTGTCATAATAATCGGGGGGGAAAAACACACACATTACATGTTCTACTTACCATAATAAGATACACGCCAAATGACTGCCACGGGGCCGACGTGAACACAAGGCAGCCCTGCCCGGCGACCACCCACAGGCTGGAGGAGCAGAGGTGGGAGGAGGACGACGAAGAGGAGGAGGAGGAGGAGGAGGAGGAGGAGGACGCCATCGCCATTGCAGCCCGCAGCTGGCCGCTTCTGATCCGGCTCCAACATGACCAAACTTCTCGGTGTCCCCGCGGCTTCTCGGACTCTCTCCGGGGCTCCGTCCTTGGTGGTCGGACCGCACGCGTGAATCCGAACCCGACGAAGTACGATGGACGTTGTGTCGCCGCCGAGCAGTGAACGCGGAGCCGCGGTGCCGAGCCGGAGCAGGTAAAGAGGGGGGGCACTAGGACGTGGGGGGGTGGGGGACAATGGGAGAAGTTGGAGCTAACCGATGCTAACTAACGGTTGTGTCGTTCTAGCTAGCGTTACTTTGCTAGCGAGCGTCTCCTCACACTTTTACATGAAGTGTTATGAACATGTCAACAATGTGCTGTAACCCCCCAAAATGTCGCTAAACGCAGTTTGTTTTAGAAGTTCACTTATCCTGACGTCTCACAGTCAACTCGTACCAACACACCCGCTGGAGACTCACGTAAACTTCACGAGTTTCACTTCTTTGTTTGGCTCAAAAGTTCAACTTTGACTTTCACAGTCGGTTCGTCACTGAGGAGCTCCGCCGGATGAGGTAGGAAGTAGTGGATCAGCTGTGTGTCCTCTGATAACCTTGGTGACAAAATGTAACCTGTCAGAACAGAGTATTCACATTTGTTTACAGAAGAAAAGTAGCACACAGACATGATCTCATATTGTTATTGACACAATGATCATATTGGGAGAGTTGAAATGGCAAATTGTGATGATGGATTTCATTAATTTCAAGCGACATTTTAAAACATTATCCGGTTCCAGCTTCTTAAATGTGACAAGTTGGTGTTTTTCTTGTCTTATTTGACAATAAATGGATTCTTTTAAGGTCTTGTCATTTAGATTTAAAGAGGGAAAAAAGCTCACAGGTGACATTAAACTCTTGAGATTTCTTAAACCAAATAATGAATTGAAGAAATAAGCAGATGAATTGATAATCAAAAAACCATTAGTTGTATCCCTTTGTATTAGGTCTTTAGACATAAACCCGTTGGAAATATTTTAATGATTTAATAACTTAACAGTGTGTTTGGTAGTTTAATGTACACAAAAAGGGCAATATTCTAAATACTAATAATCAGAGGGGTTTATTGTGTACATTTGAAAAATCTGCACAGAAACTAAGTAGTAAATACAGCTGCTGTCAGGTCGTTGAAGCGGCGCTGCAGTCCTGCAAATACCATGGTTTAGTAAAAGTCTGAAAGGGGAAAATCTGCAAAAAATGTTAAGTACAGCAGCACTGGATTTGTAGTTAAGGAGTTGAGACATGCAGACACACTGGTGTGGCCTAACAGAAGACTTTAACCATGCTTTCTTTACAACCGTCTGTTTTATTCCCTCGGCAGACCATTCCTCCACCTGTCCAGTGGCCCGACCTCTCACCATGAACACCAGTAGGAACTGCACCGCGGCGGGGAACGGCGAGGGTCTGGCCGCCCTGGAGTCGGTCTCCATCGTGACCATCACGCTCCTCGCCGGCCTGGGCAACCTCTTGATCGTGGCCACGCTGTACCGCAGGCCCTATCTGCTCACGCCCAGCAACAAGTTCGTCTTCAGCCTGACCCTGTCCAACCTGCTGCTGTCCACGCTGGTGCTGCCGTTCGTGGCCGTGAGCTCGGCGAAGAGGGAGTGGGTGTTCGGCGTGGTGTGGTGCAACTTCACCGCCCTGCTCTACATGCTCATCAGCTCCGCCAGCATGCTCACCCTGGGAGCTATCGCCATTGACAGGTCGGTGCTGAACTATTATATATATTTAACGAGTGACGTCACTTTGGTTAATCGTTGTTATTGTTACAGCTTGCAGAATAATAATAAATTAGTTTTGTGTCCTTCAGCTGTTAACGCAACATTAACATATATAACATACAGAGGAACATTATCAATAGAGCTGCAACAGTTAATCGATTAGTAATCGATTACTATATTAATCGGCAACTATTTTGATAATCGATTATCAAAAAACGCCAAAATTCTCTGATTTCAGCTTCTTAAATATGAATGTTTTCTTGTTTCTTTGCTCCTCTGTGACAGTAAACTGAATATCTTTGGTGTGTGGACAAAACAAAACATCATCTTGTGGTTTGGGGAAACACTCTACATTTTTCACCACTTTATGACATTTTATGGACCAAACAGCTAATCAATTAATCGAGAAAATAATTGACAGAGTAATCGATAATGAAAATAATCGTTAGTTGCAGCCCTAATTATCAATACAAATATAAACTATCTAGTTACTAAATGCCTCACCATGATCACCAGCTTGTGGCTAACTGTCTGTTCAAAACTGTAAAGTTGCAAGTTGGGTAACAATTCTCATTACAAGCACCGTCTCTCCCATTAAACATGATGCATTATTTATTTACGTTGACTTTTTTTCACGGCAGAGGAACCATTGGCCTGACGTTTGCAGAGGAATGTTTGTGTTACCAGAGTTTGTTCCCATGCCCTCGATTACAGCAGTTAACCACCAGCACCACCGGTGATGCTCCTCATTGGCCAGTGGTGTCATCAGATTCCGGTTGTATTAGGCAGCTTACACGTGTTAGTGAGTGTGTGCAGCGTGTTGCTGAGAGGGAACGTTCAACCTCCTAAAGTCGACACATTTGTTTCACTGTAGTTAAAAAAAGAAGAGTGAAATCTCTTGTTTAGTAACCGTGGCCCAGTATTTGTTTTCGGTGGAGCAGCATTTACAAGAACGTTGTAGAATGAACATATTCTATAGTTGAGCCCTCATAAATGGTTTAAATGATTACAATTATACACAAGTGTGGGCAACAAACAGACATTAGTATAATTAGTATTTCCTCAAATGTTAATGTTTCATTCCATTTATTAAGTGATAATATCGGTCATTGAGTAAAAACAGTTCATGTCTTGTGGGGAAAAAGGCATTTAATGTAAGCCAATAAACTTGATCATTCTTTAATATTCTGGGAGCAATATTTTTTTTTTTAGTTAATGTAAACTAATGCAGGCGGTTCATGTTCAACTCGACAAGTGTTGTTTTTCAGTTTGTCTGCATCCTTGTAAGAACAATTACACACTTAGGTTGTGGTATTTTTCTAGAGATTTCCCAGCTCAAGTGACAAGCATTAGACAAATCAACCTTCCAATGTCCACAGACGTGAATGCACTGTTCATCTGCAGAGCTGAGATCATTCCCATTGGTTCTTCATTCATTCATTCATCGTCTACCGCTTTATCCATTTAAGGGTCGCGGGGGGTCGCTGGAGCCAATCCCAGCTAACATTGGGCGAGAGGCGGGGTACACCCTGGACAGGTCGCCAGCCAATCCCATTGGTTCTTATTTTTAGAAATATTGAAACTGCCAAATAAAATTGCCTACATGTACAGAGCTAATCAGCTAACTGCTCATTACTAATACTGAACTAGATTTTGATTTATTTAATTTATTTAATTTAAATTTACTGACTTAATCTTGACATGTTGCATTTTGTTGGAATAATATTTACCTACTGTAAATTGTCTCTGCTGCACACAGTCACTGTTTTCACCTATAATAACCTCCAAGCACCTTTGGGGAATTTTTGGTACAGTACATGCTTTTGTTCTTCCCCCAAGACACCCCCCCCCCCCCCCCCCCCCCCCCCCATGTTTTCAGCTTTTCAGAAATCCCTTCACAACATTGCTGGCGTGACAAATGTGCAGCCATGAGTTCCTATATCACACATTCAAATCTGAGCCGTCTCTGTGTTACTTGGACCAGACGGTTCCCTTGAAAAAGGTGTTAAGTTTCCTTACTCTTTGGTTTCCTCACCACTTTTTCTCCTTTTGTGGCAACAGGTACTACGCAGTGCTCTACCCGATGATCTACCCCATGAAGATCACAGGAAACCGGGCGGTTGTGGTCATCGCCTATGTGTGGTTACACTCTCTGGTGGGCTGCCTGCCGCCTCTGTTCGGCTGGTCCTCCTTCGAGTTTGACTGCTTCAAGTGGACGTGTGTCGCCTCTTGGCACAGAGAGCCGAGCTACACGGCCTTCTGGGTCACCTGGTGCATCCTACCCCCGCTCTTCATCATGCTCGCTTGTTACGGCGTCATTTTCCGCGTCGCCCGCATGAAAGCCCGTAAAGTCCACTGTGGCACGGTCGTGGTGGCGCAGGACGACTCCGCGGGAGCTCAGAAAAACGGACGCAAGAACTCGAGCACATCAACCTCCTCAAACGGGAGCCGGCGGAGCCTCGTGTACGCAGGAAGCCAGTGCAAGGCCTTCGTCACCATCTTGGTAGTGATCGGCACCTTCATTGTGACCTGGGGGCCGTACGTCGGCGTGGTGTGCACCGAGGCTCTGTGGGGACAGGGGAGCGTTTCTCAGGGGCTGGAGACTCTGGTGGCGTGGCTTTCCTTCTGCAGCGCCGCATGCCACCCTCTCATCTACGGTCTGTGGAATAAAACGGTGAGGAAGGAGCTGCTGGGCATGTGCTTCGGAGACCGCTACTACAGAGAGTCGTTTGCCACCCGTCAGAGGACGTCCCGGCTCTTCAGCATCTCCAACAGAATCACAGGTGGGAGAGTTTTTTTACGTTCAGCTCAGTGTGAATGAGACTGTAGGCGAATGTCTGTATTTGGATTTCTGACTTGTTTATGTTGAAAAATCCAATCTTTACCCAAAAATCGGAATCGGCTTTATATGGTCAGACGTGTTTACATATACAAGGAGTGTGACCAAACACGGACAACAAAACTTTAGGGCTGCAGCAACCATTATTTTGTTTATTAATTTATCTGCTATATTATTTTCTCAATGAATTTGTCTATAGTATGTGAGAAAGTAGTGGAAGGTGTCTGCTGTCGTTTCCCAAAGCTCAAGACGGTGAATTCAGATCGCAGAGATGTTCAGTTTACAATCAGATGAGACGGAGAAAAGCAGCAAAAAATCACATTTGATAAGTTTTCGTCAGAAATTTTGTGAAAATGTATTTATTCTTTTGCTAGAAAATTAGTGCACTGGTGGGTGTTAGTGTAGAGTACTGGAATATATATGGAATGAGTAATAAAATTAATTACTTTATATACTTTACTATATAATGTACAGTTTACACAGTCTGTCCTGGGTTATTGTGATTTCTTGTGTTGTCTGCATGTATCATATTGTTATGACGTGAACTTGTTCGTGTTCTTTCAGACTTGGGCATGTCCCCACATCTGACGGCCATGTTGGCGGGTGGAGGGCATCTGTTGGCCCCTGGGAGCAGCACAGGAGATACTGGCTTCAGTTTCACTCAGGACTCATGTAAGTGTCGTACACATGAAGCAGAGGGAAACAAATGTGTCCCAAATCCAATCCTATATTTGTATTCTACACATTTGTATTCTACACAGCGTGTACAGCGTGTACATCTGTTACAGTTTGATGTTTCAGCAGCGAGTAACCAAAAAATCAACAGACTGACAGGAAATAATACAAATACATGCAGTGTCAGGTGTCACTCAGCAACGTGACTTATATATATGTCAAGTAAACTAAGTATCTTGCAATGTACAAGAACAAAATATTAAACCAAGACCGCCTTGCTCTTTCTATAATATTAGTTATAGAAAATTATTGCACGCTAACCAAACAGAACAGGGAGACAAACAGTTTACTGGTGTTACTGGAAAATGTGTTTTTTTCTTTTTTCTAGGTTTGAGAGTTCAAAAAGTTCAGTCCAAGGCATCTTTTAAATCGCTTCTTTTGCCAAACCAACAATCCAAAACCTCAAAAACAAGAAATTTGAGAAAGCTGGAACCAGATTTAGTAGATTATTCATCTGTGAATTGATGAATCACGTCAACATTACAACCCAGTTACCAGTAGAAGCTGGATCTTCTCCGACAGCCGCGTTCATTCATGCTGTTTAATTGTGTCTATCCTGCTCATCTGTTGATTTTAACTTCACATAAATGGAGATAAAGTTGTAAACACGAGATTGTAAACACTCGCAGATGGTCTCACTACTCGCCCTATTGCATCACACTCCCACAGCTTTGTTACCGTCAGCCTCGCATTCCTCTTCCACAGCTCATGTTTTCTGTTGAGGGATGGCGGGTGTCATGTGCAGCACAAAGAATTGTCTGACTATCCAACATATTTGTGTTTCATTTTTACCTTTTTCCTTCTAGTTTTTTGTTAAGGTGCTTCTTTCAGTTGGGGACTTTTGTTTTCCCCCTGCGCAGGCACAGACGTGATGCTGCTGGACAACTTCTCCATCGACGACTCCTCCTCTCATCAACAGCAGCACCACGGGAATCCGTCCGGGAAGAGGCGGAGCTCGGTCACCTTTGAAGACCAGGTGGAGCATTCCAAAGGTACCTTTCATTTCCCCTCTCCGCTAAAGATTAGGGAGGAGGGAGTTCACAAATTAGTTTTTATGGTCAGCAAGCTACAAAACAAATCAATCTTAAACATAAGATTAGTTTTCTGTTGCATTTGTTTTATAGACTTCACAAATAATTCTGTATCTACACTTTTTCCCCTCAGCTGAAAACCCCATCACATCCTCGGTCCAAGTCCACGCAGAGGTGCACAAATCTCTCGACATGTTCGCCTCCTGCCTGGCGAAAGCTATTGAGAGCGACGCCAAGCTCACCCTGTTCGGGGAGGACCTGGCTCTGCCGGTGGGACTATTCGTGACGAGGGCGGCGCCGAAGCCCAGATACCTGGACGGCCAGAGACTGAGGCTGGAGAGCATTGACGAAGGGATCGTCAAAGACGACAGGGACGACGACGAAGAAGAAGAAGAGCAGGACGTGGAGGAGAAACCAGCCTGAGCACAGCTCATCCGGTTACTCGTTGGTCGTCTTTAGACTTTGTACTCTATCATTAGAGAACTGTACAGGTTTCACAGCCTCTACTACGCTGTTACATGTGACCTTTCAGAGTGGAGCCTCTCCGGCTCCGTGGTACAGATTTATGAAGTGTCGCTAGCACACGGCGACCCCATACTTGAAATAATTAGGAAACAGGAAGAGGTACGTTCATTCTTTTCACGAGGTTGGACCATGCAGAGCGTCACCATCAGTGTCTTAGTACGCTTTTCTTTTTTACAGATTAATGTAGTCCAATAAGAAGCCTTAACTACTGTAACCTAAACGGTGTCTGCTTGTTGTAGCAAATGGTTTACTATATATTATTGTTATTGTGAGTCCTCAGAATTAACATGAACATATGCATCATTTGGGCCAGGCAGTATGAAACAATGCAGTAATTTCTATCTTCACGACACTCTAATCAGATCCCTCAAAGAGATTTTCTTAGTTACACTAAGAAAACTATATTTCAAATACAGTTTGTCTTCTGTGTAGGTGCAGATGAAGTCGCGTTGTGCTTGTACTTCACACGCACAAGTTTCTACTAATTGTGCCTGATTAGACCAGACCTCTTCACTGGACTGTGTTGCCATCTTCAAATGAAGGTCTTGATTAGTGTGAGATTAACGCCGTTAGACAACAGCAACGTGGAGAAGTAGAATCATTTTCTCATTGACTTCCATAGAAACTGACTTGTTTTTGCAAGAGGGCCATCGCCCTCTGCCGGTCATCGAGAGATTTTTCTTAGATTGATGATAAAATATGGAAGAAAAACTGCATACATCTAAAATTACAATATATAAACTTTATATTCAGCAGGAAAAATTAAACTTCAGCATTCTCTGCCATTTCTGAAAAATGTGGCGAGATACGTCACAGCTCATGAACTCCCCGCAAGAAGGGAGGTGTCCCCAATTTGAAGGGCAGCACACACTTCTGTTGCACTGGTTAGTGAGGGGCAGCACTTCAGTCTGCCTTACATTATGACCTCCAGATTATTTGCATGATTAATGGATCGTTCTTTTTGTCTGTAGAATGTCAGAAAAGGGGGAAATTTCCATTTATAACCAACCGTCCAAAACCCAAAGATGTCCACTTTATTTTCATCTACCAGAAAGTGAAGCTGGAACCATTGATTATTTTGGGGGGTATTATTGCTTAAATAATGACAAATGATTGGTTGATTATTAAAAAATAGCAAACGATTAGTTAGTCATTGGACTTGTGATTCCAGCTTTACTAAAAATGACTTGAGGTGTAAATACATGTGGATTAATTGGTATATCAGAATAAACAGATGGATCATCAACGTTATCCCAGTGGTACAGTAGACTGTATCCATGTACTGCCCCGCTCTGAGCATCACCATAGGAACAGAATCTGTGGGCTGATATCAGTAGTGTTAGTAAAGCATATGTGTGACGTGTGTTGCTTGTTGTGTATATATCTGCAGTAATCATTAATCAGGTGATTTCAGATCGGTCTCGATATTCCACGATTTTCTCTTCCACAGACGACTGTGACACATTCACAGTATATTGCACTTGAACAAGCCAGCGTTTGCCTGTTCCCACGGAAACCACTCTAAAGTCAGAGATGATGATTATTACTCTTTTGCTCAAATGTTTTTTGCAGATGTTCCAGAGATTGCTATATTAAAAAAAAGAAATAATACATTAGCAAAGAGGCCCACGTTTCCCCAGTACCGTGCACATTATGAGCGGTGCAAAGCGGAACCGTGTCAGATATAAATTACTGTATGTTTCTTTATTGGTCATTAAAAGTCGACTCACTGAAAAATAAATTTCTTTCAGTGTCGGGAGGACAAGTTAATAAGTCTTAATGAAAAAAACAACTACAAAGCTCACTTCTCTTCGTGGTTCATGTGGTTTACCTCAGTTTATTACACTCCTTCGTTTCCTTCACGACTATAAAAGGAAGTCTGAGATTTATTATGAGTAGAGCACAATTCTGGTGCTTCAGTCTTACCTCGGATTTTCATATTCCTTTTGAACAGGTACTAGGAAAAAGCTGTTCACCTCAGAAGTGATGTAACCTTTTGATTTCCTTTATACAGTAATACCAATATTTGCATTAAAGTTTTGTATCAAGATTTTTTTATTCAATGTTTTTGTTTTGTTTTTTACATAAAATTTTCTAAACAAACGTTCGTCCTTGTTATGTGCTGCTGTGATTATTTTTTTTTTACCAGGTTGTCTTCAGTTTGTTAACTATTTAAAAAAATAATAAAATCATTGAAATCATTTCCCTCAATTTAAGGCCTAAGAACATATTAAAAAGTCTTACATTTAATTTACACAGATCAAGGGTATTTCTTAGCATTTTAGTGATACTGGCAGATAAACTCTTACGAGGTTTCTCGTATTCTGCATTTTCAAAACCCAGATACCCGATAGAGTTGACCTCGACAAGGATCTGAGCAAAGTAGAGGCTTTTGTTGTCGTTTTTTTAAAGTAAAATTCTTTTGATTGATCGGAAGTCGACATTAACTTAACACATTTGAGATTCCATTAGCTTTATTTTTTCCAAATTTTGTAAAAAATAATAATTTAGATGACATGACCCTTTGAGGAAAAGAACCACAGCTGTTTCATTTTCTCTCTCTTTAACAACAAAATTGAAGCATTTTTCAAAATGTGTTTTACTTAAACTCATTGTTCACATGCGTCACTGCCGGAACAGCACATCAACATTTTCTTACCTTTTTTGTGCTACAAATTCAAAATGCCACACGTTAACACTGATCAAAGCTCACTCTCTCTCTCTCTCTCTCTCTCTCTCTCGCCTAACAAAATAATATTGCACTTAAACATCCTTGCACACCAGCCGCCATTATTCTCACACAAAATATATATATATATATATATACTGTATATACTGACGTCCTTGCCTTTCGCATTCACACAGATGTAGTTTGTCCTCGTACAGAAACATCAGTAAGAAAGTCATCTTTAAAAAAAACACAAGGGGGGGAGAGGGGCAAGAAATTATACTAATTTCCAAAAGGAAGTATTCTACACTATACTTGTACAAATCTCAGGGTTGTTTTTTTCAAGTGCTATACAGCAAGAAGAAAAGGTATTTTTCTGTAAAATAAAATCCCAGCAGGCTTCTGCTAGTCCTCAGTTTCCTGACCAGAACCTTCGGAGCGGTCGCCCTCTATTCGATCTACGAGACAGGAAGAACAAGAAGTTACACAAAGTCCAGAGAAAAGCATGGCAAAAAAATTGGTTTGTACTTAATCATTAATGGGCACAAATATTCAAATGGTTTTGCATAAAGTTGAATACAACGTAGATGTGTTTGTGTGCGTACCTGATCTGATGTGGTTAAGGGAGGCCAACATTCGGAGCATGAAAGAGGCGGGAACTGTGATTGTGTTTCTTGTTTCCTCTAGCATCAGCTCGTTCCGAGTTATTACCTTGAGGAGGAGGAGGAAAAAGAGAAAAAAAAACGTGTGTAAGTAAAAGTGTCAAGGAAACTGAATGCGGAATCAACGACAGGAAGGAAGGACGTTTTTGTGCAAGAAAGAAGAAGAAAAATCTGATGACAATCCTGGTTTGTTGTTACAGATCTTGCTGAGAAGCCAAGCAGAATGACCTCTGGCAATTTACTGCTCATGCTCATCGGTAGCTACAATATTTTCATAATTAAACATAATTAAGGTGGATTCCAAGAAGTTGCTCATGAGAATCTAAACCAACCCAGTCTCCTGATCGTCTCCAAAATGAATAAAAAAACAGCTCTATAAATACTGGAAAGCCAGTCGGCTCCCTCCTCAGATGCTGTGCACCGGACAGGACAGGATTTCCACTTCAAACTCATGTCGCTGATCTGATTCCGTACCTCGTAAGCGAGGACTCTGTTGAACGATGGCGACTCTTCCAGCGGCGACCAAATCTTGATATCGTAGTCTATCCCTGAAGAAGCCAGAACTGAGACAGACCAGAGAATGAAAAAGTGAACGTCACAGGTCGAGATGATGGAGGGCGGGATGATCAGGGGTCCAGAGTGAGGCTGAGGCGGGACTCACTGGGGTCGTAGGGGTGCGGCTGCAGGCAGTTGACCACGTGGTTGTCGGCCTCGAGCAGCATCAGGTGCTCGGCGGTGTGTCTGTCCCAGATGAAGATGTGGCCGCAGTCTGAGCCACTCATCACAAAGTTGTTGCCCCAGAAACACGACTCCTTTATCTACACACAAGGGGAAACGAAAGCGAATTAATTTATGAAACCACTAAGTTTTGCTTTCTTGTTTAATCTGTGTATGAACAGATATTTTTCATGAGCGCCTTTTCAGACATGCACGGAAGTCCGGACCTTTTCCTGAAATTTGTATGGGAGAACACAAATGTCCGCAAATGTTGCTACTGACGTCTTCCGGAACTTTCCCTGCCAGCCCCCTAGAAAAATTCACAGTGTCAAAATTTTCCAGGTGGTGTGAACGCATCTGACTCGGGACAGTCTCCTGCTGTGTTATCGCCTACATGAAAGGCAAACTCCGGAAAATGTCACCTCTCTGAAAACAGCTCTGCGGTCTCTTAACTCCTATGAGGAATGCGATGTAAGTGGCTCACCATCGTCCTGGAGTTGCGGTGGCCCTTGTACACCATCTTGACTGACGGCCTCCTGATATTCTGGGTCTCGCTCTCCTCCATCTCCCTTCTTTCTTTCCTCCTGCGAAACAGCTCCTGGATACGAGCTGCCGCTGAGCGTCTGAAAGAAAATAAAACCAAACTAAATATGTAAATAAATAGCACCCACACAAAAAAACAAACAGCCAACCCTCATGCTGTCACTGATGCTTATGCCATGCTCTGAATTGATCTTTTTAACTGATAACAAGCCTTTTTTTCTTGAACAAACTCAAGCAGCCACTTTTTAGAAAGCAAAAACACCTGCTCTGCTCCGTCATTGCTGAATGAAGCCATGAACATTGTTATTGCAAAGCCTTCGTCTATTCACTACAAGACAATAGCGTCACTGAATCCAATCAGATATACACAGGTTCATGTTGAAAAGGTCAAAATCAAAACAGTTTTTTTCGGCTCCTTTCCATCAGGACGTCATGCACTCAGTCGTGATTCGCGCCTCGCACTCCACCGCTCCTCCTCGGTGTAACAACAACAAAACGCCCACAACGTTTGTGGAGTCAGTACTTACATGCAGGGGCACTCTGACGGTGCAGTTAAGCTGTGTGTTTGTTAGTTTCCTTTTTCTTTTTTTTTTTTTTTGAGTGAAATGACCAAACCAACACAAAAACCCGTTTTGTCTTCATACAACAACACAGTGTTGAAGCTTCAAAGCTCCGACAGGTTAGATGCTTTCAGCTGCCAGTGCAGAGACGTTACCTGATCATCCTATCTCCTACTGCAGATCCTCTGGTACTTAATCTATATTTGTAGTGAAACAAGTCAATGGCAAGGCATCATAAAAAAAAAAAAACATTCAAAGACTTGAGCAGTATTTGGTACTAAGAGATAATCTCTTCTGACGTACCTCTGTCCCTGTCCTCTGAGCCTCGCCGACGGGATGAGGATGGGATCGTCGTCGCTATCATCAGAGTCCTGATTGGCCCGTGCCGGCTGACTCTGGCCCTCCCACTCTGGCGGGCCACAGGGGCTCTCCACGGTGGGCTCCGCCCTCCTGCAGCCTCCCGACGTGTCCTCCGTACCCTCCGGCTGACTCCTCTCCGGCGGCGAAGACGAGGAGCCCTCCGCCGCCGAGCTGCAGGACGCGGCGTCACACCGGGGCTCTGTGGAGGCGGCCGACACACTCTGCTGCCTCGGGGCCTGGGAGGGAGCTGAGGGGAAATACATTGTGATACATGTAAGAAATTCACTCTTCTGTGCTCGGCTGCAAGGGAGATGTGTGTTTGCCAGTAATTTATCAAGCATCAAAAGAGAACATGTATCTGAGAAACGACTCACCTTGCTCTGACACGGAGCTCTCCGTCGACACACTCGCTCTGCTCTGCGCGGCCACGGCCTCAGATGTTTTGCGAGCTCCGCTGCCCATCGAGCCAGACGTGCTGCTCCTGTAGCGGAGAGACGACAGCGACGTGTGTTTTTTAACTGCTCCCCAATAAATAACTAGTCTGTATCCACCACGTGTGTCAATTTTCATACACAGAAAGATTTCAGAGAGGGGGAAGGAAAACAAAAAATCTGCACCCTGTTGCTCAGCTGTAATATATCACGTGTTTTGGATATGAAGAGCCACCATGTAAACAAAGTTGCCGATATATGCATTCCCTAATTTTGAAATACACACAAATGATACCTCTAATACAACCACAGTGTTTTCAGAGAGCATGGGTTCAGTGGACTCTTCTCGCTCACTGCTCAGGGGATCACTCACCACTCATCGGTGAAGTCCAGCTTGATGGTGCTGGTGGTGGTTCCCTCTGAGCTGTAGTGTAGGCTGAGGACGGGCTCTGCTGCACTGGGTCGACTGGTGCCGGCCGTGGAGGAGGAGGTGGAGGAGGAGGAGGAGGAGGTGGTGGGAGCGCTGCTGCTGGTGGCTGGTGCAGATTGATCAGGAGGTGAACCTGCAGCCTCTGCTCCTCCTGAGGGGAAGACACAAGCAAACGAGGATTTATTAGTTTGGTTGAAAACTACTGGCTGCTGTGTTTAAACTTATAATTTTGAATCATAAAACATTTTATTCTGTTGTTCACAGCATGTAAAGCACACAGGAAATGTGCAACTGTCTGTTGCATCACTTCCTACTGATTGACAGGACTGAACAGAGATGGGAACATGCAGCGGACGGAAGTGAACACACTGTTACAGACACACAATCAACAATCTGTGGCCACGGCAACAGGACGGAGACACACCGAGACATGAGACACACAAGTCAAAGGCCTTGAATAATCTTTATTGATTATCTGTGAGATGTCAGAGACTGTTTTTCAAGTTGAATGTTGAGATTCAAAAAAATTCAACTTAAAGCAACAAACACATTTCTGTTCACACATGTTGTATCAATATGAAAGAAAAAGCCTCACAAACAGATAGCTTGCAACTCAGATCTATATCTGCGTTGGTTGATTCATAAATTAGTCCATAATGGGAAAAGGAAAAATTACTAAACAGAATTGATAACTTGCAAATAATTTGCTGATGGTTGGGCCAGTTTTTCAGGCTAAAATGCACAAATTTAAAAAAAAATTGAATTAATGGGTCCAGGCCTCTCAGATGTGAATTGTAACAAGATTGATAAATTGTCTGAGAGGTTTTCTTATTGCAGATATTTTGGTATATGTTTATATTTCGTCTAACATGTAAAGAAAAGTGGTCAAGTGTTAATTTAATAGTCAATATATTCTCTTTAAAAATACAAATTTAAGGAAACTTTGAAAATCAAAAATCCATATGTATGTTACATGTTTAGAAAATATAGGATGTATTGTTCTTCGATTCAATACCAGTATTGCCCTAAAAAAAGAAAAGAATCAATTATCCTTCAGCCTTTGAGGTAAACATTTTTTTCGTCTTCTATGATATTAAGTTAAGATCTTTGGGTTTTGGATCTTCAGTTGGACAAAACACAACATCTGAAAATCCTTTTTTTCCCCTTCGACTTTTTATGGACCAAACAATCGAATGATCAAGGAAAAAAACTGTTAATCAATAATAAAACAATCATTGATTACAGCCCTCCTTAGAACCTGGGCAAAGAAAAAACGAAACTATGTAAAAAATTGGCAAATATGAATCTAATTTTTTCTGTTGGCGGTAAAATTTCGGCTTTACAGGTAAAAGGAATTTGTTAACTTAAGGACCCACACCTGCGTTCATATGAAATCAATGTAAATACATTATTCATATCTCTTGATGAATTATCATCATCATCATTATCTGTGGACAGATGATGGGAAAGTAAAGCGTGGACACAAGGACAAAGTAGGACAGGACAGTATGAGAGGAATGGAGGACAGACTTTGACGAGGCTCAGGATGAGGAAAAGTGTTTGAGGAGTGTCTGAGGGAGGGTGAAGGAGACAGAGCGAGAGGCAGGGTGGTGGGAGAGGACGCACCCTGCTGTTCATCAAGAGTCATGGATCCCAGCTGTTTGTTTACCACAGATGAGGGGGAATCTGGAACACAAACGAGACCTGCTAAACATTCGGACAACGGGCCAAACCTGAGGACTCACACAAGTCAAGGAGCAAGAGGGTTAAAGACTTTCTGAGTCAAAACAACCACGATCCGAGGCCGAGCAGGAGGAGCTGTAGAAACTAGACAGAGCTTCATCTGATATCAGGAGGATGGTTTTAGAAACAGTCGATTCAGCTTTTGTGCGTGAAATGAGATTCAGAGATCAGCAAGTCTGACTTTAAACAATAAAAATGACAAGCTTACTACAGATGCACTATTTAATATTAGAAATGATTTATTCCTGTGATGTTATAGAAGCTGTGTAATTGAAAACGTTTAGAGTGAATATAACAAAGCAATGGCAATATATAAAATTCTGTTTGCATTATTTTTAATTCAATTAGGTATATATATATATATATTAATTCTCTCCTCTCCCTGCCATTGTGAGGCCTGGTTTTAAATTCAACACATACAAGCGATGACTCTTTACTCTCTCGTTGAATCACTGGTGTCAGATGCATCCATTGGTTGAGTTAGACAGAAAAGCCCCTTTCAGACGTGAGACCTGGTGGACGTTCAACGCAACACAAGTCTGAACCGAAGTCAGGGAAACACTGAATGATCGGATCACAACGAGGATTGTTTTCTTATTGTGGTGCAGCAGTACAAACTAAATAATTTAACAAAATCCCACACAACCACAATAAAAATGCTGTAATGTTGACCTAACAGGAGATTCCCAAATGGACAAAAAAACATCACAGATGCAGCTTGTGTGAATAATCCCCTCTACATAATTACTTTCTTCTATTTGACCACCACATGTCAAATATTCTGCGAGTATTCTGCAGAGGTTCTGTCATGTCACATCGACGTGACAAGCTCAACATCTGAAAAGGGCTTTTGTTATGATTCCAAATTTGAAGTGAGATCAAACCAAAGTGAATCGATTACTGCGTCATGGTATCAATGGTTAAGACAGGACATCGGTGTGCATCATCAAAAATGGGTGAGCAACCACACGAGCCATGAGGATGCCAAAGCGGAGCTTCATAAGTTGGCTGGTGCCACTTCCGACAGGGAAAACTCAAGCAACAAGGGGAGCGATGGAGTGAGAGCGTCAGTGAGTGAGGGGAGGCGAAAACAGTGGCAGCTGGAGGGGGTTAATAAGTACACTGTGCGTTATTGAAAAATGGAAAGAGGATCACTGTGGGATTAGTGGTCAGTTGTGGCAAGACAGATTCTATTATTTTTAGAGCATGACTGTCTCGACAAACAGACATGTCTGCTTTTCCTACAGTATATAAAGGGGTAGGGTAAGATGGCAGGAGAGGGGGCCCAGGCGATCAGCCCGTATGGACGGGGAGCTCAGAGGGGAGGGTAACCTGTACGGGGTCGAGTCTCGGCAGCAGAGGTAGCAGCTCTCTGTGATTGTCTCTCAGCGGCTGCAGAAGGAGAAGAAGAAGAAGGGGCCGCCCGCTGACCCTGTCCCGGGGGGTCGGCCAGCCGGAGTAACCTCTGCAAACGCCTACACACTAAACTTATGGGCAGCCGGTGAGGACCGTACTCTGACGAAGAGGCAGAGGAGAAGAGGGAGAGTGAACGCAGCGATTAGAAGACTGAGGGGGGAAGGAGGAGGATGTGAGGAGAGTCAGGAAAAGAAAAAAGGAGGAGGAGGAGGACAACAGGATGCTGGAGGAGAAAAGAGGTGTGGTAAGGCGGCTGCTCGGGTGGAATGGCCCCAACAAACACACACATATACACAGAGTTCACCATCCACACACTGAACAGAAGATTCACTGTACTTAAAGAGTCAAATGGGAATTTATGTGACTCTTTTTGGTGAGAATTTCACAAGTGACTTTCAGGTTTTACCTGAGAGAGCAGGTTCTGAGGTGGATGTGGTCGTCGCCGTTGTCGGAGTCCTAGTTGTGTTGGCCTGACTCCTCTGCTCAGAGTCAGGGGAGGAGGTGAGGGGGGAGGTGGGAGGAGCTGAACTCTCCACTGACGAGGAGCTAGAAGGAGGAGGTGCTGTGACAGCTGACGATGAGCCTAAGGAGGAGGAGGAAGTGGACTTGGGCATGGGGGCAGCGGCGGCGGCAGCATTGGCGGTTGCGGTTGCGGAGGCAGCAGGCTCCTCTGGAGTGTCTGTCCCCACAGGCCCCTCAGTGGCACTGGACTCCTGACTGGATTCTCCTGCAGGGGTAGCTGGAGTATTGGACGCAGCCTCTGGACGGACGGCTGTTCCTGAAAGCAGGAATATTTGGTTCAGCATGGAATAGCTGTTCACTAAGGCTGTATTAAAACTGAGGTTTTCTGTGCTTACTTTTCTTTTAGCTGACTATTGAATTGTAAGCACATTAAAAGGTTTAGCTTGGATAAAATGCCTCCTGTTTTGCCTTTCTAACATGCGATTAGCCTGAAACCACAGAACATACGCCATACTCATCGATGTGTGAATGCCCCTCCTACTTAAACTTGAATATTTTTCCTCCTTTCACGCTCAACCTTTGAGAATCTAAATGTTCTTTTTACACGTTGCACAATGATCCTGATGATGGTGACGGGGAGTTCACTCACCTCTGGGTCGCGTCTGTGGTCGGGTTCCTCTGCTGCTCTGAGCCTCGCTGGCCTCCTCAAACCACCGGGACAACATGTCCGACATCCTCTGCATCAGAGATACATTTGGACTCTGTTCCCCTGCAGGAGTGAAGGGAAGAAAACATTAAGATGGTGTAAACCACACTAATTTAACATCACACAACTGCGGTTTACGTGCAGTTTTCTGCAGGACGTTTTCAAAAACATAGCATGGTTATTTATTTTCGGTCCATTTGAATTTCCTTCATTCGTGAACAATTCATTTTGTGAAAGAGTGAACTTCAGAGTGAACTGCAACTGCTCTCGTGGCGTTGCAGCAGACGGGCAGCGGTTTTCAGTGACAAAGATCTGAAATCGCTCCCTGCTCGTCAAAAAAAACAGCAGACGGGCAGGTTGCGACTCGCTGGTAACATAATGGAGCATTAAGCAGCTAAAGAGCCTGATGACTGGGTTAAGAGCTGATGGGGACATGAAACAGAACTCAAACAGGGTGAATATTGGGACTTAGTCATCAGGTGGCCAGAGACACAGCTCCACGTTAATAATGATAACGTTGCACCATCAGCGTTTGCTTAAAAGAGGATAAAATCATTTAATTCAGGTATTTATTCATTTAAGTTGACAAGTTGCACGGCTAGGTTCAGCTTGGTAAATGGTAAGTAAAAATGAAATTGAAATTGTCTCAGGGGTGAGATGTGTAATTTGAGTCCTCTGCTTAAACTGAACATACATGTCAGTTGTGGCACTGTGATCTTACCGTCTCTCTCCCTCTCGCTCTCAGGACGAGCTCGGGGGCCAGTGTCAGACCAGTCACCACGTAGTCGGAGGCGCTTCACTGGAGGCTGCCTCAGCTGGGGGAAACACACACACACACACATACACACACACTAGGAAATATTAACCGTTTCTCAGTCAAATTATGATCAAAATTAGCTCCGCTGGCCAAAGCAAAACACTGCATGACACCATCAGCTTCCTCTTTTAGGAGCCCCCCCCCCTTCTCGCTGCACGACTGAGGTTGCCTTCACTTTCCACTCTCTCTGCAGGGCAACAGGCTGAGAGCTAGAAATAGAAAAAGGGGGTCTTAGTGCTGGGACTATCAACTGCTTTATTGAGGAAATGTCATCAGGTCTGCACATGGAACGGGGGGTGGTGAAAAGGGGCAGAGGATGAATGAGATAGTAGCATGAATAAGAGAAGGGGGGGGATCCTGAACAAATGTGGTCACAGGTAGAAGAAAGGGAGGGAAGGGTAATGAGGTTTTACTTGGCTGGCACCCCCGACCCCCCCATCCTGAACTATTTTGGAGGGCAGAGGAACACTGCCTGCGTCAGTCGCTGAATTTGGAAAGGAATGTGTGTGGTGGCTGCATCTCGACACAGCTGAACTCACCACGAGGCTTTGAAACACTGGCACCATGATCCAGCACATTCAGTCTCCTGTGAAGCAGTGACTAGTGCTCAACATGAACAGTTTGTCTGAGGTCCCGTTCTTCTGGTTGTTCTTTTATCTGATTTTCAAACTAAGCCCTCAACCAAACAGACATAATGACCCAAATATATGTAAGGAAATACTCATGCTTCAGATTTGATATTACTAATATTCCATCATGTTTTATTTTTCTTCTGTCTTTCTTCATCCCTGCATTTCTTCCCCCCTCTCCTCTGTCCTCGTCGTCTCTTTCAGGGTCATTTGCTCCTCTCACTGCACTGCATCAGCCGGGTACAGATTTAGCACTGATGTCCGCAGGGCTCTCAAGAGAAGGAGATGGCAACAACGAGGTCCGCTCTGTTTACCACAAACAACCCTCCAATGTCCCCACAGGTTGTATCCTATCGACTGATCCTCTAACTTTTCCTCTTCTAAGCTTTTTTGGTTTATGACCAAACACCTGCAAACCTTACGACATTCCCAAGAATTGTTGTCGAGATACCACATTCGAAATTCACAAATGTCAACCTCAAGAGTCATTATGATTCATCCTCTGGGCACCGTGGACAGCAGTATAAAATTTCATTGGCATACATCCGATAGCTGTTGAGACATTTCTGTCCAACAGAGCTAAAATAACCATTGCTAGCATTGCTGACGACTACAATTCCCATCAGGATGCATGTCATGAGTGGTAACCGAGTGGCAACCCACCATGACGCCACCCATTGGTTTGTGAAATGCCGTTTGAAGCCTCGGGTTTAGTATTTTAGCCGGCACCATCTTGTTTTTTTGGAACCAGAAGTAACCACGTTTGGAGGAGCAGGGGTGGAGTCTGACTGAGAGCTCGTCCACTTACACCTGCACCCATTGGACACTACTTGCTGTCAATCACATGATCTTTTTTACTCTAAATGAGACCATGAATTAAAAAATTAACATCATGCTGCATTGAAGAAGACTTGAAAGTAGAAATTGAGACAATAAACAATAAATCAAGTGAGAAGTCTTTTCTCATAGACTTCTATAGAAACTGACTTCTTTTTGCAACCAGTGGAGTCGCCCTCTGCTGGTCATTTCCAGAAAATAAAAGCTTCAGGCACTCCCACATTGGTTTCACCTTCTGGACCAAATGAATACGTCCATTTTTATATACAGTTTATGGTGGTAACACGTCCTCACCTCCTCCCTCCTCTCCTCAGACGGGCCCTTCAGCTCTCGGGCCTGGTCATCTCTGGGATTGAACAGGTAGATGTAATCCGAAGAGTAGCTGACCAGCACCTCTTGCCCGTCCTCGCTGTAGCAGAGAGACGTCACCCTGCACGACTTGTTGGACAGGTGAGCGGGGACAAAGCGGACGCACATGCCTGTCGTCCCACGCCCTGTGTAGTTACCTGAGGAAGAGAGAGAGAGTGAGATGTTCACAATGTCCACTTTGAACAGATGGAGAGACAGCAGTGGGAATTAGGTCAGGACATTTTTACCTGTCGCTCTGGTTCCCAGCATGCGTCTGTCGTAGATTCGCACGGAGCTGTCGGAGCAGCCCACGGCCAGATAATACGGCACCAGAGGGGAAATGGATATAGAAGTCGCCGCCCTCCGACAGTTAATCAGAATGTCCTGAAATCACAGCAAACACAATGTGGTGAACTTTAAAAATTTGTATAAAAAATTAAATATATAGTTATTTCTGCTCGGTACCAGTAGAGGCTGCACTTTGAGAATTTCGAGTATTTGCAGATAATCAAGATATACACTCAAGTAGCTAAATCGAATGCAATGCCTACAATAAATTATTATTCAGATGAGGGTTTCTAATATTATGTTGACCACATTCATATCAAGAAATAATTCACAACTTATTATGTAGGATAATTAAGAGAGGTAACGGAGTCTGGTAAAACTGTACGGTACAGTTTTAAGGTCACAGGCACTGATCTCCAGCATGAAATACGAGAAGATGCAACACAATTTGGGATCTCTCTCTCTCACACACGCACACGCCCCCACACACACACACACACACACACACACACACACACACACATCACATCACAGTTGTCACCGTACATCTTTGCAGTCTTCTTTAGTGCAGCTCGTCTTCGTGCGAAGATCGAACCATCGCACCGTGCCGTCCTCCCCACACGACAGAAACGTGTAGGGGTCATTTGGTACCGTCATAATCTGACAAAAACAGGAAAGAAAGGAAGTTTAACATTCAAAAACAAAAACAAAACCGAAAATATGTGTGAGAGATGTTATTTCCGGAGCACATGGTTTCTCTGTGATGTTGACATGTTGACATTTCCCTGGTTCAGTACCTCATACGCTGTTCCGTAGTGGCAGGTGAACTGACATTGTCTGTTGTACTCGGGACTCTTCTCCGTGTTGGTGTAGTAGATGATGCCGTCTCCGGAGCAGGAGATGATCTCCTGATCGTTGGTGTGGGGCATGAACTTCGCACTGAAGATATTTGCCCGATGACCTGAACGTATTGACTTCTTGACCTGAAGACGGGAGAGAAGAAGAAGAAGAAGAAGAAGAAGAGTTGTATACTGGCAACGTCTGCAGGGCGAAATGGGAAGAAAATAACAGATGATGGTAACAATTAAACCATCCTTTTAACAAGGAAATGTCAAAATCTCAAAACTTATATCAGAATACACAACGCTGGAAGCACAAACAACCAGTGACATGAGCGTCACATCCCAGGACTAAACACAACAGACCACTGTCTGACCCAAACACAGGCAGCGACCACCTCATGTCTCTTTCGTGTCTCCTCAGATAATTGGAGCGCTAGCTGGCGGCCCATTTAAAACTTTCAATAAAACAAGGCACGCAATAATTTCAGTATAGCTGAGCTACTTGTGATCGAGTGCCAAATTCAGATCGACTACTGTTCATTCATAGAAAACAATCATTTTTACCTCCTTTTGTTGTATACGTACATGAATAGAGTCAGAATGCAGTGGAACTGAGTATATGTCATATCACTTTATCTATGAAGACCTACCTTCTTGTTGTACGGGTTCGAAATAACCAAAAAGGTGTCGTCTGACCCCGACAGGAGGTACTCTCCTGTGTCGTTCCAGGATATAGTGTTGACCTGTAGGAAAGACAACAGCTTGGATTAAGAGAAGAATTAAATATCTACTGTGCAGTTTTTACATTTTTACCGAAATAAGTCGTTGATCAGTCAATTGACCGGCATAAAATTAAACAACAACCTTATTATCTTGATAATAACTAATTGTTTAAGTTTCATGAGGCAAAAATATCAGCTTCTGAAATGTGAGGATTTGCCATTGTAATCAATACAAATCGACCAGTATGGATTATTGGGGGTCAATGCCAATACTGATATTAGGGAGTAAAACATTTCCGATACCAATATATCATCCAATATATATATATATGTTTCTTTCTTTTTTTTAAATTGTCAATCTTGCCTAAGATGTCTTAATCAAATCCTTATGACAAGAAATGTAATTGAGATTTGATATTTTACAGTTTAACCATGAAATGTATTATAAATAAAAGAAAACTCAAATACAACCAAATTTATGGAACTTGAATTAAGAAAATAAACATGATTTTCTTTTTTGTACATAAAACGAAACATTTATTATGTCAAATAAAAGTTTTTATATCTCCACATATTGGCAAAGATAAACACTGATGCTGATACATCTGTGACGGCTAATATCAGCCGATACTATTGGCTATTCGATAAATCTCTAATCTCTAATAATCAACAACAAAATTTATATTTTCAATCACAGGTGAAACCATGTCATTAGTTTTTAATGAACAGAAAATAATTTAGTCACAGTTTATTAATTGGAATCCATCGGTGGATCTAAAGTAGAGCAGAGCCGATCGGTCACCTCACCGTCTGCTGAGGATCGGTATATTTCAGTAACACCTGCTTGTGCAGCCTCGATGTTTCAACATCACACCGTCGCTCTTCATGCCACAGAATCACTCTGCTGCAGTCAGTGAAATTACACTCGAGTTGGGAGCGACATCACTCCCATGTGTGACGGATTATTTACCGCGTCCTGAAAAAACCTTTCTGAGAGACAGCATTTTTTTTATTAGAGTATGTGGATGAATGTTGGTAAATCTGTCACTTTTTTTTCTCTCATGATGCAGCTCAATGTTCTTTTATTGTTTTTAAATATACATTTTACTATTTGTTCTCTGGGAATAATCAGTTAATCTCCCACACTGAGAGCAGCCACTCCAAATAGTATTTCGAAACCAATTCAGATCACTTACAGGATCCATCTACTTCCCTGGTTTTATGATTATGTAAGAGCTGCATGTTTCACCAACGTCCTTTTAAAAAAATTAATACATTCGCTTTTAGTTATTTGTTTGTGTTTAAGTTGATGTGGGAAAAACTTGGAGGTGTGTCTATCTTGTTATCTAAATAAAGGAAAATCGAAAGAAAATGGGAACCAATATTTTATAAATGTTTTCTTCTTTTTTCTTTTCTTTCTACTGTATTAGCAGTGTGAGGCCATGGTGAATCTATACAGTAGATCGAGCTCTTAGTAACCATCCTCTGCATAATCCTTTTAGTTTATACCCCCACAGTGTGGTCTCAATAATTCATGACTTCCTAGGGATAAACTGCTTCATCATCTACTCTTCTAAACGGCAAACTCATATGGACTTATATACCTTTGTTTCCAAAAATAACGATTAAGCGGTTGATTATTTACAGCGTAGTTTAGTATACAACAAGTGACCATCACATATTTCCAAGGGCCTAAAAGGAAAAGGTATGGTGAAAAGTATTAGGTTCATAATTTTGGAAGCAAATATCCAAAAAGCATCAGACGAAGCTCCGAAAGCTGGAAATAAATGGTATTTTACTTGATAACGAAACAATCCGTTATTTTGTTGCTGTTGTCTAACTAATAGATTAATTGACTTATTGTTTTAATTTTTCATTGTTGAAATGTTCCAGCCTTTAACAGCCCGTATTTTTAACACAGAATAATATAACAATATCTCAGCTTGTCTATGCATCGATTAAGCGGCTAATTTATTTCAAATAAGCATATTAAAGATATTAGTCCGATACTGTTTTACAGTAGCATTTCTGATTTAGACGAGGCAGGTATTAATCGCTGTGGTGGCTGTTGTTGTTGTGCTGTTTTGGAGGGACCGGCGGCCTGGCTGATACTGAGACAGGACGTGTGACTGTGATGCCAGCTTCAGGTTTCTCGAAAGGCATTAACCACCTGACCTCAAGTCAAAGATCTGCTCTCGGTCAGACACTGAGGCTTCACCAGCTGTGACAAGATTCCTTGCAAATAAAAAAATATAAATACACAGCAAAACAGATACACAAATGAAATGTGGGACACTTACACAGCCATCATGTACATTCAGTGTCCCTTCAAGTTTCAGCCGCTGGACAAATTCTCTTCTACCTGTGAAAAGAGAGAAAATGTAAATTGTTAGGTTTTTGGTATCACATCGTCTCGTGTGTTCCTCCATCCATGATCCATCGTTCAGAATCCTGCTGCTGTAAAATGAGACTATATATGCAGGGAAAAAGATTCAGCACTTTGTGTAACAGTTCGTACTAAAGTGGTCTTCAAGTGTCATCAGTAACATTTCTTCCACTGGATGTATTTGTGTTGTGTCATATATATATTTGGTGTGTGGACAAAACAAAAACATCATCTTGGGGTTTGAGAAACCCGATCCACATTGTTCACCATTTTATGACATTTTATGGAACAAACTACTAATCGATTAATCGAGAAAATAATTGACAGATTAATTGATAATTAAAATAATGATCAGCTCTAAATGTAAGATAATAAAGTAAGTTGGTGACTCATTTGTGAAGAAAACCAGCTGTAGTTTGATCTTTAAAATCGACACCATCAACGATGGTATCACTTATTCAAGTTATGATTTTTGAAATTCTTTCCACTGAAGAGTCATTCCTCATCCTAGGTCAAATGGAGTCCTGTGGGAAGGATCTAAACACCAAGTGCACTTGTAACTCCTGGTTTTGATCATATACACGATACAGTGTTTACACTGAGCATGAGAAACCCGAGATAATCATTTCTCTCTTTACACGGTTCTCACTTGTTTCTGATCATCTCTGTACAATGATGTCTTGATTTCTCACCATCTCGGCCACTTTGTTGTGAACCAACAGAGAACGATCAGGTCTGGACATCATGACACACGATCCTGGTTTTCGTGCTCCAATATCCAAGTTAAGACTTTATTCTGGTTTCTGAAACCAGTATACACACAAACACATACACTCCGAACCCCCTGATCATAACCAGGACACTAGAGTGCATGTAAACACACTCTTTGTGATTAATGGACTTGTTCAGTTCAGCCTAGCACTGCAACTAACGATTATTCTCATTATTGATCTGACTGTTATTTTCTTCATCGAATTTTCAGTCTGACCAAGATTCTCAGTGTCCAAAGTGACATCTTCAAATGTCCCAAAAATATTCCCTTTGATATTATATATAAAACATAAATAAATATTTGTATTTGAGAGGCTGAAAACAGCAATTTTGCATAAGAAAATACAAACAATTAATTCATTTTTCCATCAAATGACTCATCTATTAATCAAATAACTATTGCAGCTCTAGTTTAGACTGAGGGATGAAATGCACAGTAAATCTCAAATATAATTAATAATTTCCTCAGGTTCAAGTGACATAAAACCGTGCCTCACGCTAACTGTGAGCACGTCTGTGTTGTAGTGTTAAAGTCAGAAAAGTCAGTATGATGCAGACAAAGAAAAGAAAATATATATATATATATATATATATATTATATAATATATGAAATATTACATGTTTTAATAAAAAAGAAAAACATTTTTGCTGCCTCTTTGCTAACTTTAACTTGCGTCATTTTCAAGTTTCTGTTTGTCTGAAGTCCAAAAATCTCCTGCCAGAATAAAATGGATAAGTGTGTCGATTTCTTGTGAGCTAACTGCAAAATTACCATCAGCGTTGTACAAAATAAACAAGTTCATTCAATGTGGTAATGTAGTGGTTTTCCCTAAAAAAACAAACAATCAACATCGAATTGAACATCTCGTAGAGCTGTTGCACAAGCTGCAGCGAGAGTTTCGCTCAACCCTCGTCCACTTGGCAAACAGGTCCCTGCTTCTACCAGAGGCTGTGTATCCAACCTGCACTGGCAAGTTTTATAACAAGCTCTGCAGGGCTTGTTCTCTGCCAGTGGAAGAGTCAGAGCTCAGTGTGGTTCATGTACCTGACAGCAAAGCTCCCGATCGCAAGGGCTAATACTACATATTCATGATATTACATTTCTTATTTGTTCTGTTATTGCCTAACCATGGAGGTTATGTGATTGGTTCGGTTTGTCTGTTTGTCTGTTTCTTTAGCAGAATTAATCGAAATGTTATTGTTTGATTTGCATGAAATTTGCATTATTTAAATGTTATCAAAGATGGGTCTCGGGCATAGTTACGGGTGATTACATTTTTTGGAGGGATTCGAATATGGATCCATGAATTCTTTGAAGCTAAAACCGTATTTAGTTGGGGGATTTCTACAAGAAAATTTTGTGTCATGTAGAGCTCAACCGATGTGGATTTATGGGAGCCGGTGTCGATACATATATATAGGCTATGTTAAAAAAGCTAACTAGCAAAGATTCCCAAGACGTCATTATCAAACCCTTATTATGAATATAAATAAAAGGAAAATACAAATACAACCGAATATATAGAATTTGAATAAAGGAAAAAAAGGTTTGTTTTACATTTTGCACAAAAATGTAAAACATACATTTATTTCCAATGCATCTTTTTCACATTGTTCATAACGTAAAATAAAAGGGTCCATACCAGCGCATGTCGGCAAACATACGCAGACCGTGAGAGGCTCATATCGGACGACTGAGTTATCGGTCGAGCTCTAGCGTCTTGACGTCTTATGGTGTAAAATGTGATTGACAGTTATCATTCAAAAAGTTAGTTACAACAAATTTACAGTATTTATGGACTTGTTGCACAAAAACAAGGGACTTTACACACGATGGTTATAGTGCATGAACATTGTTGTAGAGGCGATGTAATGTCACACTGTATGTCAAGCTATAACAAATGTGTTAATTTTTTTTATCAATTAAGAGCCAGAACATTGAAGAAGCTTGATACTGAGAAAATCGAACATTGAGCTAAGTTGATAGTTGATATTACAATAGTTAGAGATTCATTTTTCACACATGAATTGTATCTCAATGTGACCATAGCCTTTATTTGAACCGTTAGTTATACATGGAAATAAGAATCCTGCCATATGCTTAATAAAAAAAATGGACTAACTATTTCTAGTTTAATCGTGCACCTATATCAATACGTTGTGTTTCAATGCATCCATCTAAACCGTCTAGTTTTTCCTGTGCTTCTTTTTCCTCATCACCGTCTCCCATCACCACGTAAAGCAGCATCCAATGTCAACAACAACTCCATCTTTCTGAAGTCCACGGAAAGTCCTTCAGCATCTACCAAAAATAATACATATAAGATGTACAACACAGAGTCATTTTCCTTCACCTCCCCGGAAGTTTCTCTGATGGAAATTGATATGGACCCCGACTTGTTTCCCCTCACCCCCTTCTTGGAGCTAAATATATCCTTCCATAGCTCTGCCGCACACACACACACACACACACACACACACACACACACACACACACACACACACACACACCACCGCATGTATCCTCTACCCGTACACAACAGCTCCAACCTTATCTCCATCATGCTAAATAAAGCACTGACTAAACCTCGGTGGCCCCTGCCCCACCTCTGCAGGCTTGTAAATCTTCATTCAACCACTGTCAGGTGCTGACTTTTTGACAGGACACACTGCAGACGAGCCTTAGAGACCTCTCAGCCTGGGCCAGGAATACCGACCTGTGTTTACTCTGCAGTCACCGCCGCCCTACTTACACGATGTTCCCTCACAAACAATACAGAGACTTGCATCAAAAGTCTGACTGACTTATATTTATCTTGACATCTCTCCAAGGAGGACCATAAACACGAGACTGGTTCGTCGTGTAACATTGGGTCTGGGTAACCTTAACAAACAGGACGTGAATAAAAAAAAACCTAAACTCTATACTTAATATTCGCAAACCACATCTCTCAGCTTTGCACATTCAAACAGAATCTGTGAATCTTTCAAGGAACAAATTTAAATGTCCTACTTTGTGACAATGTCAACAAAGTGCATTATAGTGAGTTGTTTTTTTAATAAATCGAAATTATATGATTCAAATTTACTAATCACTCTGGTGGCTATATTTCTTCTTCTGTTTTTCTTCTTTTTTGGATTCTACTGTTCTTGCGTTTTCCTGAGAATGATCAAAAAGGATGTTTTTAACGGCAAGATTATGAAAATAATTTACAGTTTGGACACAAGAGAGCCACCAGTTCACAATCACTATTCAAATAATTGAATAGTCCTTATTCAAAATTGAAATCTCTCAATTTACTGACGCCAGAATCACTGTTTCTAAAAGGCATGGACTAAACAAGCACACCTGAACCATTTCCATTCCTGTGCTTTGCGTTTGCATTATGACAGTGTGTGTTGCTGTCATAATGGAGTCCTTCATTTCTATTATGTGATCTTGTTTAATACTTGAGGGTTCAGTTTGCCTACGTGCACACACATGGTGGTGCAGCCTGCAGCCTTTGCACAACATCAATCCATCTGTACAAAATCCTGTGGTTTGCACGGAAATTGCCTCCACGCTGCGAATTCGTGTGCAATATCACTTAATCTCTCAACGAGGATATAGAAATATTGTTCTTGTTCTGGCTATAACCTCGTCCAGAGCCTGCGATGCTGCAGTAATACATAACACTTTAATCCCATCGGTGTGCTGCTCCAGCCCGGAGCGCGGTCGCGTCTTCTTCTCTTGCTGAAGTTCATGATATCTACACGAGGTGACACGGGAGGACTCGGACTCTCTTGTCGTCGAGAGGAACAGGCTCTGAGCCATGTTGAGTGGAGCTGTCAGTCCCTCCGATCACCGCCCGCAGAGGAGTTCTCTGCTCAAGACGACGATCACACATGTTGGTGTTGTCGCCTGTGTCACACCGCTAGCGTCGATAGAGAGGCTTCTTTTGTTCTTACCTAAGTAGTTGGTCCTGATGGTGTTGGGCTCGTTGTATCCAATTAGGCGTTTGTTTACATCCCAAACCAGGTTGCCAGAGTAGGACATTGTGACTGTGTGCGCTTCTCAATTAACAATAACATTGAAACTAAGCTAACCCCCCTTTTCGCTGTTGATGTCGTCTTGTCTCGTCTTATCGTTGCCTCGGTTTTGCCATCGTCCGTCGGGACGGTGCTAACGTTAGCTAGCTGCGACACTCGGTGTTTGCATTGCCGGCGGGGGGGGGGGGGGGAACAAGGAGACTCGCTCCGGGTCCTGTCTCCGCGGTGCCGCTGAGTTCGCGCTAACCGTCCCCCTGCTCACTGGGCTGCTAACTGTCCGGGCTGCTAGCCTAGCCTGGTTTATTTCTCCTAGCAGACAGCGGTCAGCTGTGTCCACACAACGCGAGACAAAACAGAGAGACGCTCGTTTCGAGACGCGTGATAGCTGTCGGGGGCGGGGTGCCAACCTTAGCTGGAGATTTTTATTTTTATTTCATTGCCATAAATAGCAATCCGTTTACTTTTTTTCCTTAAACCTCTCATTTTATCATAGTTTGTGAATTTGAGATTAAACAATATCAAGGGTTCATGACAAGACTGGTCTGTTGTAGAGCTCTTACAAAAATGAGCTGAAAGAATGCACATATCTTATCTGTGTCTTTGTTGTGTCAGCTGATGTTTCCTTTAGTGGTGTATATATTTATAGAAAATAGTTGTCTGTCCTGTACAAACTAGTTAACACAGTGAGCCTGCAACTGTCAGACCCCAGCTCCTCTGGGATACACTGTCTTCATCGCTGGAGACGACTGGGGCTTTGCAGGAAGTTGTAAAGACAGCTCACTGTTTTGTAGAAGGCTTTGAAAGTGATTGGTTTAGGGCATGTTTATGTTGGGCTGCTGCTTGTTTTTAAACCGGATGGACAGGCAGGCATGGGGCAACACTTACTGATGTTGTAAGAAAATGTCCAAAGTTCTTAAATAAAGGATTGGTGGAGCTGTTGGGGCCCCCTGGATTGAAATTTGCAGCTGTGCCCCTGGAATGAAATATGGCTTAATGCAGTATGCTGATTCAAAAATATCCTTATCAAAATTAGATTAAATATTCAACTCTTAAGGAAAAACGTTTTAAAAACTTAAATGGAGAGTACAGTTAAATCATAGAAGTGCAAATATAAGAACGGAAAAGGGACAGACTACTACGGAAATTTTATTATAAATAAATAAATAAAGGTTTATTACATTTTAGATATTTTAAAAATCGGGACCTGACATTCAATTGTGTATATATTCTATTTGAATTTGTGAGATTTTAAGAGAGGGGGAACAATGAAAATGGATAATATTAAAAAAATATATATTCCTGTAAAATTTGTTGTCAAAGCGATACATTTGTACCCACCCACTTTGGATACGCCGGGCAGGAAAAGTAACGCTATCATCAGAACCAATCATATCTAGGTTCTGACCAGGCGGGCCAATTAGAAAAGAGGAAACTGAGGCCCCCGCCCCTCGTGTGGTAGGTTGCATCGCACAGAGAGTCACCTCTCTCGTGTCGGTCAGAGCGAGAGAGACGCGACTGACGGCTAACAGCGCTAGCATGGTCACAGAGCTGCCGGGCGAAGGTCGACAGTAGGACAGCAGCATCCACCTCTTCCCCTTTCACTCGCCCGCCCTTCATCTATTCATTCATTCATTCATTTCCCGATATCGCACGCAGTCAAAAGGGTTTTTTTTCATTTTTAAATTCCGTGGCTGCTAAAGAAAGACGTGTAAGCTAGCTTAGCCATCTAGCGAGCTAGCTCCGAGTCCCGCTCCTGTAGCTTCGTCCGCTCCGACTGAACACCTCCGGCCATGGCTGCGCTCAGAGCGTCCTACCACAGGATCTTGGACAAGATCGAGCACATGTTGCCCGCCAAACTGAGACCTCTCTACAACCACCCGGCAGGTGAGTTCAAGAGCCTGGGTGCGGGTGACGGACGTGGGTGACGGGTGTGGGGCTCTGTGCAGCTGTGAGACGAGCTGGTCTGGTCGCCACTGCATCCTGGAGGGGGACGAACATCATCAGCTGATGTCTGTGCTTGATGCATGAGCTGTTTCATGTGAGTGTTGATCTCGGAGACACTGATCCACTGGGGAGGACAAACACCGGCTCAGCAGCTCTGTCAAGAAGAAGAGAAACTGCAACATCTTCACATCAGCAACAATTGTTTCAGCTCTCGTTTGCATTGCGAGCATCCTCGATATGTCCAATTGATGAATACGTGGGGACAAATTGATAAGTAAATGAATGGGTTATTTTAAGTTTATAAGCGACACCGGTTTAGATCCTTTTTATCAGCACAGGTACTGTGAGCCCCCCCCCCCCCCCCCCCCCCCCCCCCCCACACACACACACATCAAAGACTTTGAGACACACACTCTGAGACACTACTCACAACATTCTACCTCTGTACATGATCATTCTGCTTCTGATTCGAGATGTTCTATTTTGTCAACACACCCACTATACCGGAAGGAAGCCCAATCATTTGGCAGAAACACCTCACAGGTTAATCAGGACACGCCTAACGTGTTTTACACCACAAACTGAGCATTATAACTGTCATGACAGGTGGATTTGTTTCCTTGGACTACATTTTCGAACCTAACGTGTTTCTCACGCCTAAGCTGATACTAGCTAGAGGGATATTGAGATCACAGAGTCACAGACTGGGCACCGTCTGGTCTGTTTGGTCTTTGCAAGGGTACGACAAGGACTTTGTGTGCAGGTACAAAAGGGGCGGTGACAAAAAAAGTTAACTCCCTCAGATATGATTTGCAGAGTCAAAGGTCTCAGCCGTTGTTTGGCCCCCGGCATTGGTCGGGAATGTGACCAAAGCTGGTTCCACACACGCCAGCAGCGTCTTACGATCCCTGACAACCTTTTTTTTTCTTCCCTTCCCCGTGCTGTAGCCGAAGGTGTCCAAGTGTCTGTTACACAGGTACTCAGGCCGGTCGTCGGGGTTATGTCTAATCCTTTCACCCATTAGAGAAGCCTGGCCGGAGGATTAAACTATCTCGAGGAGAAAAACCGCAATGAGGTTGATTGTCATGTAGTGTCAACTGGTATAACCTACTTTTGAAGCGCTGCATGCTTTTATTGCTGTTCGATGGTGCGTTATCAACCTGACGATGTGATAGTCCGTGTTATTGCTTTGGAACCACATGTCCTATAATAACCTTGAGATTTTAGAGTTCAGAGGTTCTGCCATAAAAAAAATAAATCAAAACCCAAATCAGAATTTAAGCCTAAATCAACACAATCATAATCTGGTGACTTGTGCAGGGCTACAGCCAACTACTATTGATTAGTAAGGTTGGAGAGTGTTATCAATATGTTTGATTAATCTTAATTTGATTTTGCAAATATTTTTCCACTTTGACGTATTTTTTCCGTATTGGAAAAGTGTTCCTAAATAACGACAGTAGAATTCAGACCAGCAGGTTTTTACATTTTTCCTCCCTGTGTTAATTGCCTAAGAGAGGAAACCATATCATTGAATCACATAATGTAACGTCCATTGTTAGAAAATAATAATGAAATTCACCTTTCCTTTTTTTTTTTTATTATTCTAGGTCCTAAAACAGTTTTCTTCTGGGCCCCAATGTTTAAATGGGTAAGTGCTTTTTCACAGAGTTATACATATTTAACTTTATAAACATCTTAGACTAACACGCAACTTTTGTTTTTCACCCTTTAAATAAAGCGTTGTCTTTTTCACAACCTTCTTGTCACAAGTTGCATGTATCTGTGTGTGATAGCATCTTAAATCAGCAATGCAAGTTGTGTTATTTAAATACTATTAGGGGCTTCAGATAAGTTATCCAGTAAGAAATGATAAACATAACTTTATATTTCATGAATGGTTTTTTTTCTGCTTCCCTGTGCCTTTTATTATCTCACCACCCCATGTGAGATGATTGGGGGTCACAACACCAAGGTTGTGAACCTTTGCCATAGACTGTAACAGTTGTGTAACAGTCTTATCAGTTCAAATTAGTCAGTTGTTTTACTGTAAAAACAGTAAAAAAAAAAAAAAAAAAAATCCACACCAGGTGAAGTGGAGTAAAGACAATGTGGCCTCTTTTCTTCAGGGGCTGGTTGGAGCTGGTTTGGCTGATATGACTCGACCGGCAGAAAAACTCAGTACCTCCCAGTCTGCAGTGCTGACGGCCACAGGTGAGATGAGATTTTAATTAGATTCATCATAATGTTTCAGTTTGAAACATGCATATTTTTTCAATTCAGTGTGATCAAGGAGAATGAAACCGGCATCAGAAAATGCTGCAGTGGATTTGAAGAGCAGGATGGGAAACTTAAGATTGCAAATATTTGGGGAAAATTACAGTTTTTTTATCTTTATGTTAAATAATATAAAATAATAGAGACCCTGGTCTGAAGTTGTCAAAATACGGAGCAAAGTTGTGTGAATTTCATTAGCTTGAGTTCTTGATGAATATTTCATAATTGTTGGTTCATGATTTTTACCCTTCTGTGCCAAAGGTTTGCCGGTTGCGTCTGCTTTTGCAATATGTGTCTTCAAACAAATCTTATCTGTGCATCCTTTGCCAAAACATAGACTCTGTTCTCCTGAGCAACCTGCTGGTTTGGCATTGTGTGCTTAACCTTCACTCTCACCACCAGGGCTCATCTGGTCCAGATACTCATTGGTCATAATCCCTAAGAACTGGAACCTGTTTGCTGTCAACTTCTTCCTCGGCTGTGCGGGGAGCTCCCAGCTCTACAGGATCTGGAGGTTTGTGGTGAACTTAAAAGAAAAGAGGGCTCACTAACTTACTAACCACCAACCGGTCTCTCCATTAATTACCAAACCTCATTATTTCTTCTAATAATAAGGAATCCAAGATAAGTGAACGCTAGCTTTCTTTAGAGTATTTCTTACTTATTGCTGATATGGAATCATGGCAGCAGGTTAATGTTTAAGTGCATTGCTGCTGATACAGTAAGAGTCGTGGCAAATGTGTAACATACAGTAATTTACATGTGTGCTTCATTTTCCAGTGTCAAGCGAGTTGAAACTGGGGGTGTATGATTCTGAAACCGGGAGCGAAAACCGTGTCCAATGTCACGCATATTTAGTCCAATTTTCTCTGGTGCTTCGGTTTATGCAAAATTGATGACAATCCCACCTGTCTCAGCTCTATTTTGTGTTTTGAGATTTAGCAGATGTATTTGGATGCCAACATATACTCAGATGGTGAAAACTGTTAAAACACCTTCATATTAGCATGTAGCTTTATCGTGTAGACATTGAGATACTTCAGTTTATCCTTTTTCATATTGATGGTGATCTGGACATTGACACGTTTTTATTTATTGAAAATAATAAGAAATAATAATTGAGATCGTTACAGCTTGCAAGCAGCTGATAGCAAATGAAAAATATATTTCATGAAGAGGGTCTTCAAATCTTAATGTTGTTGTGTTCATATTTTTCCCTGATAGGCACGATCAGGACAAGAAGGCGCAGGCTAAAGCCGTTGCAGAGTCCTGAGTGCCTTCTGTTGCCAGTGGACCAAAAAGGGAGACGTGACACCAGGCACCAACCTGCCCCTTCTCCACATCTCATGTCGTCTTCATTATGTTCATGCCATAACTTTTAATCTACCACACCAAGCCTGTTGTCCCTGTTGGAAATGTGCACTTTCTCCTTAAGTTTCAAATTTCCTCAGGGTGTAAAAATAAAAACAACAACAAAAGACGAGAACATATTTTTAACTGTAGTCAACACACTCAAGAGAGGTGGTCATCAGCGCACAAAGTACAACTTGTTCAGCAAGTTGAATGATTGTACATTTTTAAGTTCATGCTTTATATTTCATGCACTTAGCGGGAAGTTTTGCTTTTCCATCATTGTCTTTCAGGTGTAGCAAATCAGTACCTCATGCAATAACTTCCCCCCCCCCTAAAAAGATTTTAATTCTTGGATTTGATTTGATTGTGGTTGAAGGAATGCTTCCATATGAAATTAAGAAGGATGCCATCAGGTTTATATTTTAATCAACAGATTTTTTTATTTGGTTAGTCACAGCATCTTTACCTCGTGATTATTGAATCAGTATTCATCACCATGTAACAAATCCTTCCATTTTAACGGCTTTGAATCTTTTTAATCTGAGAGAAAATCCTAATTTATGAATCTCTTGATGTAATATTTCTCTTGTAGTCAAATCTGTATAGAAAGAGGCTGTTATTTTCTGATTCTCTTATGAATATTTACAGCGACGCCACATATTTAACTTGTGCAGCTTTTTATTGATTGTTACTACAGAGTCAACCAGTAAACACTGTTACTTGACATGCCAACTCTGGCTCTTTGAATATTTTAAAAACCTCACCTTGTTTTGAGAAAGATGTTGCATTTTATTTTATTTTTCTTTGAATTGTTTCCACTGTAGTTACACTGAATAATCCCCTGTTGATTTTAGCAATAATTGGTTTCAGGACTTTTAGAAATTTCTTGATTTGGTGACTGTTAAAAAAAAAAAAAGACAAAAGGCACCTTGAAAGTTGATCGTTATGGCTCTGTGGCTGTGTTATTGTTAAATAATGCTAATAAATATTGTTTAACACTTACAGTTGATTTCAAGTATGGACATCACGCAGTTTACAATTATAGAAAGTGGCTGATCATTAAGATATTAGTCGATGTGATCTCTCAAACAATGAAGAGTTTACTTGTCACGGTTGGTACAAGCACTTTCACTCAGCCAGTGGTTAATGTGGCAGGCTTTGATCTGCTCTATTTGTTTCCCTGGCTGCAAAACAAATATGAGCCACTGTTTCCAGTATAAACAATAAATCTCAGTGGAAAACCTCACGTGGGGCAGAGCTTCTGCCGTGTTCACTGAACTGAAGACATTGAAATACCTGTTCAAAAGAATGACCTTGAACCAGTGGCGAATAACAGGCCTATATATATATATATATATATTCCCACCTATAATTAGAGCACTGTATATACATATATAGCCATAATTATCAATGTATTAACTATATATTAAAAGATTTGTGTAATGTTGATGATGCTAAATTGGACTCTAGCTCACTCAATTGTCTCAGCTGCTGTAGTGTTTAGTTTTGTTTTTTACACCCCAGTAGTATAACATCTGCCAAACTATTACACATGAACAAGTTAACTGTCTGCAGCAGAGAACAGCATTTTTAACACTTTAGTATTAAAGATTTCGTACTTTTTAAAAGACCTATTTTCTTCCTTGAAGGAACTCAATGTTATTATTAACCAGGATAAACAACAAACTGAACTTCAGCGCAACAGTCTGCCAACACTCTGCATTACAGATCTCAAATCTGACTGTGCCATCCATAACATAGATCCTCATCTGACATGGTTGATTCAGAAAAAAGGCTTTCAAAAACACACCACATCCACATTGGTCTGGACTTGTTCTGACAAGTCAGTATTTTAAGTGTAGAAATTATGAATGGCCATTTTATCTAAAAAAAAAAAGAAAAAAAAAAAGCAGCAATTTAGAAGATCAATTACAGCCTATAGGCCTAATCTGATCAACTGTCAAAGGCCAAGCACACCTCCATGGGTGTTACTTAATGTAATTAAGCCTAAGATCACTTTAATTTAGGATGGAGCTTTAATGGACACGTCACTTAAACAATTACCACCAAGAACTGATTCATCTAAAAAACCTAATAGTAAAAAGAGGAACACGTTGATCAGTCTTTAGAGTACCACTGCTCTGAGATCATCACCATCTACGTCATTTATAAATATCAATCATTGGAATACTTCTGTTTGTTCAGTCATTTAATCAGAAATCAAATAATTTCCTTTAGACTCTGAACCATGTTACCATTCCAAATCCTTTCTGTTTGTAAGCCAACTATGTCACAAGTGCAGTGTTTCCACATTGTATAGCAGGTTAACAGCTACATCTTTGACAGAAAGATGCATTTTATCCTACTATAACACTTTATGGTCTTAAAATTCAAGAACTCAGAAATGATGGTTAACCACAAAATTTTATTCACAACCACAAACGATGAGTCAGGCTTTTAGCGTTTTCCTCCGACGCGGGGTGCGCTGATCTTCATGGGCTTTGCGATCTTGGGTTTCTGTGCAGCCTTGGTGGTGGACTAAAGAGAATAAGAAACATGCTGAGTACAAAACCATGTTGCATATCATAAAATTTAAAACTGACAATGAAGTTACTTCATAATTGAGTGAATAGTGTCGAGCAGGCAGTTGATAACATCCATGTACATCTAGAAATAAATTGAAAACCTTTAACCTTAACTCTGGTTAAAGAGTCTAGTTTTTGCTTTTTAAACTATACTATTCATAAATACAGCTACAATACAGCAGCCCAATAAGAGACAACAGGAGATGTTACCTTTGCACTTGAGGCCGCAGGCTTCTTGGCTGCCTGCTTTGCCTTCTTGACCTCCTTGGCAGCTCTGAGAGGATAATGAGAAAAGATCAGGGAAACTTAACAAGCAGGAACATGGATGAAATCCTCTTAACCTAATTTAAAATGTGACAATAATGTTTCTGGGGAAAAAAGGTTCAACTTTTATTAATCAGACAAATGTTTCTTCAGCCACTAAAGAAAATGCAACACTACTACAAAACAAAGAATCACAAAGTGCAAAAAAAATAAATCAGTATAGCCATAAAGCAGGCACACTCAATGGTCCAAAACACCCAAATATATATGTAAGGGACATACAAGAGTAGAATCATTATACTATTTCTCAGTATATAATATACTTCAAAGCCACAACAAGGCAAAGAAATGTTTCAAATGCATTTTAAAGTTAATCAGTTCATTAGGATTCTGGACTTTTCCTGCACCCCACTGCACTTAATACCATCCCCACATTTAAAAGGCTAAGTGAGATGAAAAAATGTGACTGAAGGAAATGTAATTTCTCCTAAATTCCCCACTTATTCCTTAATAATTTAGGGCAAAACTGTCTATGAAGATATCATTCACCCAATCACCAATTTTTAGTTTAACGCTGCAACCCACATGAGACGAGGTCAGACTCAACTGAGTCCAAACTGATGTGAAGAATTAAATTTACTAGTGAAAACCACTGGGAACTCAAATTGGACTCAAATTCCACAATTGAAAGTGTATGACGTCTCTTCAGGTGCAACTACAATGCCTCAACTTTTTGAGTTTTGAGATGCAAGAGAAAACCAAGGAGCCTGATTGTGTGTGTGTGTGTGTGTGTGTGTGTGTGTGTGTGTGTGTGTGTGTGTGTGTGTGTGTGTGTGTGTGTGTGTGTGTGTGTGTGTGTGTGTGTGTGAGTGAGTGAGTGAGTGAGTGAGTGAGTGAGTGAGTGAGTGAAAGAGAGAGAGAGACTCTCACCTGATGGCCTGCTCCCTCTGGGCCTTGCGGACCTCGGGCTTCTGGTTCCTCTTGGCCATGATATCAGCCAGGGAGGCCCCAGTGATGGCCCTCTGGAACTTAACGGCGCGGCGGGTGCGCTTCTTTGTCACCTCTTCCTGTTAAAAACACAGACTTAAGTTTATTCGTAGCCCAATATCACAATGTACTGTCACACATATCCATCAGCATGTTGTTGCTAAAAAACAGACACGTGCATGTTCCACTGAACCACAAAACTTTCTGGATGACGCTTGGCCAGGACTGTAGTCTACAGTTCTGCAGTAACTGTTGTAACCTATTTTTACAATGGTGTGCTTTAACTAGTTTTCATGAATTTCTTTTTCTTTCTTTCTTAAGTAGTTTTTTCAGTGAAACTTGAAATTGGCAAATCCATCTGTAAGATCTGATTGCGAGAAATTTACAGTCTTTATAAAATAAATGATGTCCTGCAATAACACAGAGTTACTGGTATTTAACGGCTGCTAGATGTAAAAGGATTCAGATCGTACACGATACAGTAACATGTGTTCAGTATTGCAGCGTGTTGGAGAGTTTGGAGGCTGACCGATGGTGAGAGGTCGATAAAGACGTCAAGGGCCAGTACTATGAACTCCAGTTGTTCTATGGCTGCAGGTGCGGCGTGAGCACTGCTGCCCAGACTGCAAAACACAGCCGGACAACAACACATAACACAGACCAACACTGTGCACACCATTCACCCGCAGCCAAACTAGTGGAAACTTCTGTTTGATATAATATATAATCACTCTGGAGCTGATAACGGCTGCTACATAAGTTTAAGACACTACGCCAATGTAGACTTGAACCCCACTGTGTAGATTTTAATTCACACAGACAACATCCTATCAACACACAGACTGTTACTTACAGACTGGCCCTTCTTGTGCTTGCGTCTGTACAGCACAGTCCAGTTGATCTGTCTGGGGTTCCTTTTGGCCAGGAAAGCAGACTCACACTTGGCGTTCAGAAACTGGAACACCTGTATGAAAAATGACACCACAACTGAATTACTTGCTATGACACATTCATGTCCAAAGATGATCGCTCCCCTTGTTCACCCATTTCCCCTCGACAGTTCACAAACTCGTGAGCTGTGGATTGAGATTTCAGACAATTATTGAGCATCTGGAACATCTTGAAGTGCCTGAACAATCGTTGAACTTAAAGCATAAGTGTAGGGCTTCAACTTAATCATCATTGACCAATCTAAAAATTTGATTTTTGGGGTCAGATGCGTTACCAATATTAGGGAATTGAAAAATGTCTGATACAAAGATACTCTTTTGATATGGGAATACATAAAAACAAGTACCGATCTGTGAAAGACACCCATCAGCCAATCAATGTAGGTTGGGCTCTAATTATAACTAAAGTTATTCCATAATTTAATACAATGCACTCATAACACACTTATTTAAACTTCAGCAACTTAAGTCGTGTCAAAGGTTTTACAACTAGTTAATTCAAACAGTGACCTTTGATCCTGTCCACACACGAGCAGCGGTACCACTGTGAACCTGTGCATGTACATATATATATACATATTATATAAGTTACCTTGTTTGGTTGCTACATCCTAGCGACGCTAGCAGCTAACGCTAGCAAGCTACACATGATTCGACTAGGCCTCTCCCGGAACTGTTATTAATGTTAAACGCACACATTGGGCGGCAGAGACTAATAACACAATGATTTGACCCGGTTAACTGAATATCACTTTATATCTGCGGACAGAGTTGAGACAAACGGGTGCCGGACTACAGTGCTTACCTTCCCGTCTATCCTGGCGTATCGGCGGCCATGGCCGGGGTATATTTTATACCCGCTGAAACTGCACAACTCGACCCTGAAAACGACAAATACAAGCCATCACGTAAAGACATGGATACACACGTCGTTTTGATCTAGGTGCCGTGGTGAAAACGTTTATTTAAGAGCGAAGATGACATTAGATAGTGTTCCGTTCACTCACTTCATGATGGCTACGAGAGGGCACAAAACCGGAAAGAGAGATGACGGATGCGGAAACGGAATTGGGAGGGTTAAAGTTCACTTTAATGCAATAATAACCCACGAATATTTTTGTCAACGGGTTATTCGTTGATGCTTAAAGCGTTGCGTAAACACATAAATTATTATTTTGATAAATCTTTTTAATCAAATCAATACTTTGACCAATCATGAAGACGTTGACGTCACCAATCTGACGGTTACACAGCAACCGGCCAAGTATTCCTTTTCCTATTCAAATCAATTCAATTCAATTTTATTTTGTATAGCGCCATATCACAACATACATTGTCTCAAGGCACTTTACATAGTGAGGTCAATATTACAATATTACAGGGAAAACCCAACAAATCCCACACTGAGCAAAGCACTTGGCGACGGTGGAGAGAAAAAACTCCCTTTTAACAGGAAGAAATCTCTGACAGAACCAGACTCTACGATATTTAAAAATAGTATTATTTTTTTTATATATATATATAAATCACTTCCTGAACGTTTTGTCATTAACGCTTTGTCAAGCTTTTTCTTTTTTTCACAACCGGGCTGGCGGTTTTCCGCAACATTGGCGCGCGCTACAGGAAACCAGGGCAGTTGTAGTCTTTCCGAACCGGAAAGACGCCAGTCTGCCACGCGCGCGACAGTCCCTTTGAACTACATTTCCCAGAGCCTCCGTGGTCAAAAGCCGCTTGACGACGAGCGACCAAAAAGTCGCTCGGCTTCTTGCCCGTCTCCCGCACTCGTCTGCGGCTGAAAGAGTTGTCAGCGAGCGGTGGGTGTGTGTCCGGCGGCGACAGGATGGGTGTATCCGATTTAAAGACCGATACAAATGCTGGTAAGGGGCACAACTGTTGTTTTGGTCGGACAAATGCACGTTTGTGCAAAGGGAGCTGTTGTGTTTCATATGGGTTTTTTAAGCTAGCTAACGTTAGCTCTAGCATGCCTCAGCCGAGTGCTGCCGTTAGCCGTGTCCTGAGGTCCACACCAAACTTCCCGTTTCAGACTAGATGTATACTAGAAGAAGATGTTTATATATTGGCGGCTATTAGGTTGTTCTTCTCTGCCCTTGACAGTCAGTTGTCATGCTTTCAGATGTCAAAATGTCCAGCACTATAAATATTTGAACCATAATGTAAAACCAAGCTACTCAAAGACTATAGACGTTCAATTCACATGTAAAAGTGACATACTACAAAGTGAACCACCCGAAATAGTTTTCAAAATTTAGTCAGCTTAAAAAAATATAAAGTAAATAGGCACAGGAATTTAGTACGTTTACTACTGAGTGAATATTCTTTTTGCCCTTTTGTCTGACGATGATCAAACTATTATGAAGAGGAGCTGCTGCTGCTGAAGCAGAGGAGAGGAGTTAATGTGTGATGAGGTCAATTGCAATCGCTGTGTGGATCATTGTTCTATTTAAAGTGATGGTATTAAGTTTTTAGCTTGTGTATTAAGTGAAGTCATAGTGATAAGCAACTCACTGTTGTTATTGTTGTTGTGGTTTTCCAGTCTGTTTGATCACCACCTTCTTTTCCTTTACAAGGACCCGTGGTGGATCTTTCTGCCCGGGGTATGCAGAAGCTGGATCCCAGTTTCACCTGCTCTGAAGACACTCACACTCTCATCCTGGACCGTAACCACATCATGAAACTGGAACATCTGGAAAGGAGCCCAGGCCTTCAGCAGGTAGTTACCGCTTTGAAATGTTCCCCCCCTGTATTTAACAGAACTAGAGTATAGTCAACGTTGAGTCTCTGCCTGAATATTGTGCACAGTTTGTCCATTGGTAATCCCTGTTTTTTCTTCTTCTTCAGCTGTCAGTAGCTAGTAACCGTCTGGTGAGAATGATGGGTGTGTCTCAGCTGACGGAGTTAAGAGTCCTCAATCTTCCCAATAACAGTATCGGCTATATCGAGGGGCTAAGAGATCTGCCTCACCTCACGTGGCTCAACCTGTCTGGAAACAATATCAAGGTGAGGTGAAGAGATATTCTCACAGACTTTACTTCCATATCGTCATTTATTTACAAATATGTCAGGACACAGATTCATTTCATTCCATGTGTTGATATGTTGTATATTCAACCAATTGTTTTCACTCAGGTCATTGAGCAACTCAGCAGCTGTGTTTCCCTTCAACACATGGACCTGTCTGACAATAACATATCAACCATCGGTGATCTGACTAAGTTGGTGGCATTAAAGGTGGGTGCTGCAGCCCCTTAGGTCAAAGTCAACCTTGAATAAAAAAAATACTCCTTTATAAGGTTAAGGTTATCTTGTACTTTTTTTTTCTTAGGATTAATATTCTTTCAATTTTCAGACACTTTTACTCCATGGAAACAGCATTACCACACTCCGTACCGTTCCCGCCCACTTACCCGCCAACTTATCCATCCTCTCCCTGGCAGAAAACGAGATAAGAGATCTCAATGAAGTAACTGTCTTTTCCATACTTGATCCAGCAAAAGTGATCTTCATATAAACATATATCCAGTGGCTTGTTTTCATTCACACATTTCTATTTCACCTGTATCTTTTATTTTTCAATTGTTCCACAGGTGTCATTCCTGGCACTTCTCCATGAACTGGAGCAGCTGTCTATAATGAGCAACCCTTGTGTCATGGCAACCCCCTCACTGCCCGGATTTGACTATCGGCCTTATATCATGAGTTGGTGCCTGAACCTAAAGGTCCTGGATGGCTACATGGTGTCACAGAAAGAAGGGTGCGTAAATTTGCTGGTACGGTTTTGGTTGATCAGAATAACTGAGGAATGATATCCACAGATTTCTCTTATTTCATGTGTGTTATTGTCACAATTACAGCCTTAAAGCAGAGTGGCTGTACAGTCAAGGAAAAGGACGCTCGTATCGACCAGGTCAGCATGTACAGCTTGTTCAGTACCTCACCACTGTTTGCCCTCTGACCTCGTCGCCAGCCTTGGAGACGGCAGAAGATGCCAAGCTGGAAAAGATCCTCAGTAAGCAGAGGTATACTGTAAACCTGATCTTACAGAGAGCCATTTGACAAACTGTATGTGTCTGTTGAAGGAAAATATTCACTCAAAAGACCCTGTGTTCGTACTGCCATTTCTTTTTCCTCTCAGGTTTCACCAAAGGCAGCTGCTAGAGGAGACGACGGGGGGAAGCTGTCCCAGTCCTCCTCGTCCAACTCAACTCGATGTGGAGAAGCACAGTCCTCCAGATGCGACGCCGCAGGTGGAAGCCAGAGAGGTGAAGAAAAACACTGCAACTGGACCATCTGATGCTCCAACAGTCCTGGAGACGGGTATGAGAGCTTTGATTTAATACAATGCTTCGATCCAGGAAACCTATAAAAGTATATTTATGCATTGCTTTTTTTAAATGTTTTTTTTTTATGTTTAACTTATAGAGCCAGTTGTGCAGTTCAACACGTGGGTGGGCTGCGATTCTTCCCACCCACCATTGCCGGCAGTCCGCAGTCCAAGGCTCAGAGAGGAGCACATCTGTTTGGAGGATGTTGAGACAGATGAGGATAAACTCGACAGCAGCATGCTTTCCTCAGAGTCCACCTTTCTCCCGTTCACATCTGATCAGGAGCCGCAAACGACGCAGTCTGACAGTGAGGATGAGACGGAGACATTTGAACCCGATTCCCTGGCCCCAAGGTGTCCAGCACAACCCCAAAAGCACGACACAAAAAAAAAACATCCTTCGGCCCCAGTGGATAAGCAAGAGAGGAAGATTCTTGAAGAAGAAGTTACTTCTGGTGCAGCCAGTACAGTTCTCTCTCTGGGAGTCAGCGTTAGCGTCCCACAACAAGATCCGGAAACACCCTCTGATTTTGGTGAAGCAGAGACTAAAGAAGCCCCCAAGCAGGAAGAAGCAGGTTTATCTGCTAACAAATCAAGTTGTACGGAAGCAGACAGGGCAGCAGTTAAAATACAGTCCTGGTGGAGGGGGCAGTACACTCGAAGCTGTCACCCCATGGTCAGAGAGGTGCGCAGCGAAATCCGCCTGCACAGGATGCAAGAACATATCCTCTTCCTGTCTGAGAAGCTGAGCAGGTAACTGACGGAACATCAGTAATTCATTAATAAAATGTTTCTGTATGGCACAAGAGCGGTTGTATTTAAACATGTAGTTTCAGATATATAGAAATGACCTCTAAAAGTCAAACTGATGTGTTTGCAGTGTGCAGAAGCAGTACGAGGAAGAGAGACTACAAAGGCTGGTTCAGGAGGAGGCGGTGAAGTTTCTGTGGAAGGAGGTCAGTGATTGAAGTTGTTTATTTAAAATTCATTATTTATAGTGCTTTTATGGCACCATCTCCAGAAATACTTTCTGAACTGTTGTTGTTGTAGTTGTAAACTTTGTCCTGTGCATTCCACGTAGCTCCAGTCTATGCAGCAGTGGAAGACATCTGTGGAGCATCAGCTAGCAAACATTACTCAGGCCGTCGCCCCGACTCCGATCTCCTCTCCTGGACTATGTAAAGCTTCCCCCCCAGCTGCCTCCAGCACAGCGAAGCCACCCAGCACAGACGTCTCTTTCCCAGACTCTGGCTTCCAGTCAACAGGCAACCAGCAGGCAGCGCTGGAGGACAGCTTCCTGAGCAGTGGCACAGACGATTCTCTGAAGACGGTGCGAGCACTGAGCCCCGTTCGATGTGGCTTTGCCGGGGGCAACGATGGCATGGACAGCGCCGACTGCAGCCTGCTGGAGCAGTACCTCTCCTCTGTGCAGCAGAGGGAGCAGGAAGCTGAGGAGGTGGCCAGTGATAGAACAGAAACGCCACAGCCCTCCTCGCCCATCACGCCTGCTAAAATGGCACAGGCCAACTCCCCCCATAAGGAGGCGGCAGAAGTACGAAGAACGGAGGGAACAACTCTCGGCCCTGTCTGAGAGTCGACACCTTCACAGAACTCCCGATTGTGTGTAAATAGGCTCTGAGTGTGTAGGGTCAAGCTGCTTCGCTCCCTCTTGAAAACACTGGATATGACTGAACACTGCACTTATTATCAGACCCAGCTCTCAATCAAGTGTGCCCTTTAAGTCTGAATCCAGGACAGGTTTGAAAACAATACCTTACTGTGAATGTAATTCAAGTTCTTTTTATATCTCACCTCTTTTTGTCTTATGTAACAGACATTTTCTTCTGTGTGTAAAGACAATGGTTGTGACGTAGCTTCAGAAGGTGCTCGTGACTTGAAAGCATCTTTTTGATTCACGTACAGTGAGTGGGTTTCTTCCCATTCAAATGAAAAGAGCAGGCATATATTCTCCTTATCGATATCTTGCAATAAGCATAAGGAATCAGATTAGGAGCTGATGTGTTTAACGTAGTCCAACCACCGATGTTTACTATACACAAGCAACAACATACATATTATCTATCGTGATCCACAGTTGTAGTGGCTAAATGTACGGGTTAGAAAAATGTAAATTAATCTGAAAGTCAACAATTATTTTAATATTCATGTAGTCTTACTGGTTTTAGTTTGTATTATTTGTTGAGTTGTTCAGTGAATCCTTCAGTGTGTACAAAGCCAAAATTAACCAATTTAAATTAAAACCAGAGCCGATTGATATCTTCATTAGGCAGACGAGCAGTAGACACAGAAAATTTATAAGGATGAATAGTTATTGAATAAGCGGTCACACATCCATTATTTATCATAATGATTATCGTGGTGCTTTTCAATCTATGACAAGTCTTCATTGTCTCCTGTAAAGAAAGATTCATTTTCTTTCAACAGAGTGATTTATAAATGGACAAAATGTTTCAGTTCAGCAGGAAAGTCTGACTAATTGCATTATCCAGGGACTGTTTTTCCTTCCACGAATGACCTGAATGGCCAAATGAATATTCACAAACTGTTCCCAGGTCATTGCAGCATAACAACTGGAGAAAGGGACTGTCCTGGGTGATGATAAGCACATTTCATAACAAAACAAGATACCACGTTATGACACGACGCCATTTATTAAGAATTTTATAATTGTTACTAATAGTTGATGAATAATTTACTAATTATTTAATCAACAGTTATAAGCCATTAAAATGAACACCTTCAGGATGCCAGGTTGTGAAAAAATTCTACGTTATTATACATCTTTATAACATCTTTCAATCTCTAATTATTTCCTTAGACCTTACCAATAGATTATTTTCCCTTTTTTTTTTTACCACTTCTCTTCTGGAGAAGGGCTGCAGGACATCTGGACTAAAACCCACTTATTAACTGCTTAATACACCACTACAACTCTAGTTTAACCATGACCAAACTCCTTAAACAGATGAACAGAAGGAACAATACAGTTAAATGTGAAATGTTAATGGTAAGAGCAGTTTTATTATATTTTTTAAGTTGAGAAGTTCCCATTCTGTTGTGTGACCCCCTGTGAAATAAAACATTTTTTGTAATAAAATGGTTGTGTGTTTCTAATCAGTAATATTTCATTATTGAGTAAGGATATATAAATTTCGCAGTAGGTCTGACGTGAGTTCAAATTTTTACAACTTTTTCAATATGTTTAGGGCCTCTAATAAGTGCTTGAAGTGCATGAATCTGAATAATAGTAATAATAATCAACACAGATTCAATAGGGCTCTCAACAGCCTTACAGGTTATGGCTCGGGCCCTAATAAGAAAAAGCAAAAAAAGTGGTCCTTCGCCAGCCTCCTGCTGGTCGGCGCTCGGACCCTAATAATAATAAGAAGAAACGAATATTCATTTCTTATTATTATTATTAGGGTATATATATATATACATATATACATATGTATATATGTTTTGTTTTTGTTTTATAAACACCTTTTAAATGACTGACCACCAGAGGGCGCTCCCAACACACTAACTCTGGTCCAGGCCCCCGGTTGCTGGTTCCTCTCGCGAGATCTGTCCACACCGGGACCCTCTCGCTCGGAGCCTCTGCGGCCTCTCTCCGTCGGTCACAACCGTCAGCCTCGGCCGCCTCCTCCGACGTGACGCCAATCCGCCGTCGTAATGTGTAAGTATGAGCATTGCCGGCGGTAACGTTAGCAAACCAAAAAAAAAAATCTGGTTTTATATTAGTTAGTGCTAGAATATGTCTCGGAATCTCCATCCGGCTATTTCCGTGCACCACCCTGTCTTTGTCGATGGCTCCGCGCCACCGCAGACGGGGATGTGATCAGAGTCAGCTGTTCGCTGATGATTGACGTCTGAAGATGGAGGTGATGATGAAGAGGAGGAGGAGGAAGAAGAAGGTGTGAGCCGGCGGCGGGGTGGTTGTCAGCTGTGAACAGGGCGGTGTGTGACGTGGTACGTGGCCTTCACACAACCCAGGCTGTGTATTGACCCTCTTGGATGAACCTGGACCCCGCGGCTGCATGTCCGCCGAGGCGGGACACGTCGTTAGTTTACAGGCGACGTCGTCAGAACTATAAATGAAGTTTTGAATATGATCCGAAAAAGAAACGCTGGTGATACTGTACGCGCAGGTCGATTTGTGTAAAGTGAAAGTGAAAAGTAAATATGAGCAAACATCTAAAACAGCAAAGAACGACTCAAGATATTTTTAAAGTCAAGTCTAAAAAAGATCATGTAAATAAGCACAGGGATATATCATGTTTATTATTTGGTAGAGATGCAACAGTTAATCGATTAGTAATCCATTACTAAATTAATCACAAACTATTGATAATATATCGATTGATAATCGATTAATCGGTTCAAGTAGTTTTTATGAAAAAAAACTGTATTTTCTTTGATTTCAGCTTCTTAAATGTGAATATTCTCTGGTTTCCAATTTTGGTGATTGGGGAAACATGATCGTCATTTTTCAATTCACATTTCATGGACCAAACAACTAATTGGTTAATCGAGAAAATAATCGACAGATGAATCGGTTATGAAATGAATCGCTAGTTGCAGCTCAACTATTTAGTGAATATTTTTCATTTTTTGTCTGACGATGATCGATCCTTTGATATTTACATCAACGAGATTGCTACTTGGGCTGCACGGTGGTGTAGTGGTTAGCACTTTTCCCGGTTCAAATAGTCCAGAGACATGCAGAATGGGGTTAGGTTCATTGGAGACTCTAAATTGACCGTAGGTGTGAATGTGAGAGTGAATGGTTGTTTGTCTCTGGACAAACAATTCATTCACTCCCCCCCCCCCTCCGTGCGACCCTTAAATGGATCAAAGCGGTAGACGATGGATGGATGGATGCACATAAATGCGGGCTAGTTTTCTAATCTTCTATCTTGCTCTCTTGACAGTGTTCATTCATCAGCATCTGGCAATGGGGACGAAGTGATGCCATCAGCGCCGTGGTGACAGCCGAGGGAGGAGCCGGGCCTTATCATGGGAGACAGAAGGGGGTCACCATGTGCCGAAGTCTGTCCAAATATGCCCTCGTCTTCCTCTCGCTCGCTCTGTTTGGACTCATCTTCCTGCTCTGCAACATCCACACTGTGGAGGTGAGGAGGGACGTGGTTTAATGAATGTTTCTGAAGTAGATTCAACGAAAATGCCTTTCAGTCATATTGTACATTATGAGGATTTTGAGTTAAAGTAGATTGCATGACTGACTTGACACTGTCTTCAATAGAGATGTTATGAGCCTAAGAAAGTCGGGTCATAGATTTCGTTTTTTTCAATTGATTATATAGATTAAAACATGAAATGAAGGATAAACACAAATGCATGCACTTAAATGTTGACATTTACCTGAACTTTTCCAGAGGCGCTGTATGTGAGAACGCACATGTAAAATGGTGCTCCAGATGTGATGATACAGCTGGAGAATCTTCGTGTAACTCAAGTAAAACCTTAAGTAAGCTCAACCCAGGTGCCATCCCTCCCCCGAATGTTCTAAAAAAAGCTCCTGCTGTTGCGAACGTGTCTGACTCCCAGAAAATCTCCTGCCGCGTTCTTCATATGTGAACGGCAAACTCCAGAAAATGTCCGGACCCAATTTATGGAGTTGAAGGAGGACGCAGAAATTGTTCTATTGTGTCAAAAGAATTACGTTGTCGCTGATCCAGACCTATATTGTTCCCAGTTGAGAAGGATACATTATCATGCACATGTTTTGTTACAGCTGCTTATTAATTTTGTAGGGTAGCCTAAGAAATAACAAAACAGGATCCATCTTAAAATGTGCCTCTGGCCTTCTATTTCTCTGTATTCGGTTACAGTTTTGTTGCGATTAACCACAAGATCAGTGTGCTAACATCTGTAATACATACAGTTACATTAATACTGTATTATCCATTTTTATCTGCTAGTCACAGGTTGATGATAATAATACGTCTTAATACTCCTCTTTTTCTCCTCAGAACTGGAATTGCCACACGATTTCCGCCCTCTACCAGCTACAGAGCAGGATCCAATCATCCTTCCTCCCAGTCAATCTCCCCACTTTCTATCAGAACCGCACCTTCTGCACTCACCTGGGCCAAAAGCCCTCCCCCGAAGATGAACTGGAAGAGCGCTACCTGTTGGACTCTATCGCCTGGCCCGGGCCCCCCGCTCACTCCGCGCCGCCCGCCCTGCGCCTGACGAGCGACCCTGTGCACAGCCTGTTCGCCATCCTTCCCACCAAAGGGGGCAGGGAGTGGCACGTGGGCGACCAGCTGGAGGTCCTCGTCCAAATGCACGACTTCCAGGGTCGCCCCAAGCGCTACGGCGGAGATTTCCTCTTGGCCCGGCTGCACTCCCCGGAGCTCGGAGCAGGTGTGGCCGGCAAAGTGCTGGACCACAGGAATGGATTTTATTCCGCTCTCTTCCCGCTCCTCTGGGTTGGATCCGCACAGGTCGAGATCACGCTGGTGCACTCCAGCGAGGCGGTCTCTGTCCTGCAGCGGCTGAGGGAGGAGCGCCCCGATCGGGTGTTTTTTAAGAGCATGTTCCGCTTGGGCTTCCTGTCCGAAACCACGGTGTGCAACATGTGCCTGCCCCCGGATCAGCAGCCCCTGTGCAACTACACGGACCTTTACACCGGGGAGCCCTGGTACTGCTACAAGCCCAAGATGCTCAGCTGTGACACCAGGATCAACCACGCCAAAGGAGGCTACCTGAAACACCTCATAACCATCAAGGAGGCGTTGCTCTTCCAGAGGTCTGTAGTGATGCTGAAAGAGGGATGTAGTTTATTTTTTAAAACAATAAGTCTGATTATCTATAGAATTTGTCTTACGTGAAACAAATCCCATGAAAATACCAAAAACAAATCAATACAAAAAAATACCCTCAATGTGTTTTAATCCACATCAGAAAATAGTTCCAGCTGTTTAAGGAAGTTATGTTTTGTTTTGTTTTTTTCCTCAAATGAAACGATATGTATTTGTGATTACAAATTTGTGTGTGGGGCTAAATGACACAGTCAGGGTTGGGAGGTCGTACGTATTGAGGTACGGACGGACACATTGATGGTATTGGTCTTTTCTTAGGATTTGACGCCATTAACAGAAAAAAATATTTACTATCATAAACCTTCGTCTCTGACATTTAACTATTTTGTGAATTTTTTTCGTTAGTGGTGTAAACATCAAAGTTGGCATACATGCTTCAGGACCTGACAGAGTCACGGTGCTGCCACCAAGGAAAGGTAGAGAACGCCCGCAGTAGAGTAACACTTGTAGTCTGTGCATCCTTTCAGTTTGTGCATGCTGTTGATTCAATTCATTCAGTTAAAATGTATTATTCTGCAACCTTTTTCTCGCCTTGTGGCAGATAAAGTCGAGGTAGAGAGCAGCAGCACAAAGTCCGAAGCCATTAAGCTTGCGCCCTCTGGATATTACTACGCAGACTCGTGGAGGCCATTAGGGGGAATCTCAATGCGCCAGTTCAATGAATCCTCTGCCATCACTCAGTGTCTGAAGAACAAGATCATCAACTTGTACGGAGACTCCACCGTCAGGCAGTGGTTTGAATACCTCATTGCTTTTGTACCAGGTGAGGGGTTGTCTCTTTGTCCCGTCTTAAATATCTTTGCATTTTGCCTCGTGAATCCAACCCACTGGATCTCCCCTGTGTTCCACTCTCCCCAGGGTTGAAGGAGTTCAACCTGCACAGTCCTAAAAACGTCGGGCCTTTCATGGCGGTGGACAGCGCTCACAATATCCTCTTGAAGTACCGCTGCCACGGCCCGCCCATCCGATTCTCCACAGTCATGTCCAGCGAGCTGAGGTACATCTCAAACGAGCTGGACGGCCTCTCCGGCGGCCCCAACAACGTGGTGGTCCTCAGCATCTGGGCCCATTTCAGCACCTTCCCCGTGGAGGTATACATACGGAGGCTGCGTCACATTCGACGGGCGCTGGTGCGACTTCTGGACCGAGCGCCGGGGACGCTCGTCGTCATCCGCTCAGCCAACCTCCAGGCCTTGGACCAGGAGGTGAGCCTGTACAACAGCGACTGGTTCTCCCTGCAGCTGGACAAGGTGCTCAGGGCCATGTTCAAGGGAATGAGCGTCCTGCTGGTAGATGCCTGGCAAATGACTTCAGCGCACCACCTCCCCCACGCCCTCCATCCTCCCCCAGCCATCGTCAAGAACATGATAGACATGGTTCTGTCTTACGTTTGCCCAGAGAAGAGAGGGAGCTAACAGAAATGGGACAGTGACTCGGTTGAAGGAAAACTGAGGCCGTTTTCACACCTGAGAGGTCTGGACCGAGGTCTGAACTAAGGTTCATGTCTTTGTTACATTGTTTACATTCGATCCAGTTAGTTTTGGTTTCACAATACAATTTAGGGGGCGTCGACCTACACCTTCAGCCTGCACCCTGCACCCATTGGACGGTACTAGCCGTCAATCACAGGGTATCCACACCTCAATGCAGATTGTTCTAAATTAAACCATGATTTACAAAATGAACATCACGCTGCATTCGGGGAAGACTTGAAACTAGAGATTGAAACCATGAACTGAAAATGTTTACTGATGTTATAAAATGAATCATTCTCATAGAAACTGACTTGTTTTTGCAACCGGTGGAGTCGCCCTCTGCTGGTCGTTCAAGAGAAAACAGGTTTCAGGCACTTTTACATTGGCTTCATTTATTGGACCATGTTTATTTCTTCGTTTGATTAAGTTGCCCTTATTTGGTGTTCCTATTACAGCTCAAGCTTTGTTTTTGTGGATGTATTTGTTGGTTATTAGTTTTGCCAAAGTCAGAGCCACAGTGACCTCTTCTATGAAGGTTATAATTTTCTCATTTTTATATTATGTTCAGAGCCATGCTACAACATGCCAACTATTGTCTCTTATTTGTTGCTATGTGTAATTTGTGAGTCCATGTAAAATTGCAATCATCTGTTTTGCAGACTAACCTCCATGTGTAACATTGTCCTGTACCACGCCTGCACATCTAACGTCTACTGTGACTATTTTTATGTCTTCATTACCTTGAAGATTTTCCTTCATTTATTTCTGGGGTGCCCGACATTGTTTTACCTGGCGACTTCTATAACCGACAGATCTGCTTCGCTGCCTTCGAGACAATGAGTTTTTCCAAAGGTTGGGAAAAGGTTCACTATTCAAGTCGAAGGCTTGGCAGTGGTGTGTGTGTGTGTGTGTGTGCGTGTGTGTGTGTGTGTGTGTGCGCGTGCATGCGTGCGTGTGCGTGCGTAAATCCGATGGCCTGACCTTTACCTCATGACTTTTGTATAAATAGTTAAACTTTGTATTACAAAGTTACGTTCAACAGTATTACTGGTGTTGGAAATGTAGATGACTTTTAAAACCACATGTGAAACTTTGTATTAAAGGACACGTGCACAAAGCAGTGTGTTGTTGTTTTTCTGAGGAAGTGTAGAAAAAGAGTTGGATGATTTTTATTAAACAAAATTCTATTGAGGCCCCCAGGCAATATGAACTGAAAAATATGAAGATATGTATTGTATTTATCTATACACACAGTAAATCTAAATATACATACCATATATGTATAAATTGTAGGGCGCAGTAGAAACAGAGCTCACTTACATTCACTGTTTGACAAAAATATGTGGACACCCAGACAATGACCGAATGATCTCAGTCCTAAACCAAAGGCATGAACAATGTGATAATGTGCTATAGGCCGAACTTACGTCCGTTTACAGAAAGTAACTATGCGGGTGAAGGATTTTGACTGTTCTGATGTTTCCAGTTACACACAGACATGTTTCACTTGACATGAATTTTAAGCATCAACGCAAAGAGAATTTAAAACAAGCTTTATCTGATGGCTGTTCATCAGGGTTATGTATAGATCAGAATATAAATTAGATTATGGCATAGCCATAATAAAAAAGTGTCTGTCTCTTGTACTGAAAGTTATGGAGCTGAGACACAGCTAGATTACAGCTAGTGTCCAGCTTTCCTGGCGAATTTCCAGAATTACAGTTACTGCAGTAGCTTCCTGTCAGACTGCACGAAGGGAACAAGAGACCAATGGATCATGCATACATGGAATACCAGGCGAACAATTCAATGCTGGAACAACAGCTGGAGTCCATCTGCAGGGAGCATAAACATCTCAGGCAACACAAGCCTGTGAGCTTGAGTGTGAGTCGGCCTCAAATAGTCAAATTCAATTCTATGTTTACTGCTAGAGGACTGACATTGCAAAACGATAACGATGTAAAACTGTGTCAAAGGAATCATTGAAAATGGATTAAATTGCAATAAATGACTCGTATTGCGACAACACTTTTATTGAAAAAGTTTCATTTTCCCTTCGAAAACTTGAAGCGGGTCTCTCAGTACTAAAGCTTGCTGGGCATCATATTATCATCGGAGTATAAGATAAGATACATTTCATCTGAAACTTTGGCCAAAAACACAACAACAGGCAGAGCGCCGTACAAAACTAACTGATAACACACACACACACAAAAACCCCATCCCGATGGTCACACTCAGTCCCTGACAATGCCTCCTCTGAACACATAGAAACAGTGATGCCTGGAGTGTTTTTCTGCCCACTGCTGTGTGCAGGTTTAAACATGTGCGCACATTGAGCGAAGTGTAAAATATCAAAGACAGCAGCTGCAGGGGTTGAACCAGATCTTTGTAACCCACCGAAATAAAATACAGAGGTTTTTTATTGATAATGTGGAGCAGTGATGCCTGAGGTAACAGAAAGAGGCACTGCTGGATTCATTTCGGAACTAAGCTTCAGAACGAGTCCTCTGGGTCGTCGGAGTCGAGACAAGACAAGACAGCATTGTGCGTTATTGTGAACCTCAGCTTTGTTTCTCGGGCACCAGCTCAGATTCCTCTGTCAAAAACACATTTTTTAGTCACTGCACACAAATTGACTACTATAACATCTTAGCTGGAAAAAAATGTAGCGACAGAAGTGTAGTTTAAGTTGTAGAGTCACAGAGGAGATGCTTCTGATATTTGACATGCTGCATGTAAAGATATCAAATCTTTTTCTCCGTCAGACTTTCAGAGAACCGATGAAGCAAAAAATATAGCATGTGACATAAATTTTTTCAGTATTATACAGCGTTTGAGGGACTTCTAATCCATAATGTACGGCGGCCCTGAAGTGCAAATCACACGGAAAAACACAATGGCAGATAACAAAACATTTTGCACTTTGATTTGCACTTCAGCATCAACGTAATAACGAGCACTATGGAAACAATAAAAAAACACAAACAAATTTCTTTTTTAAAGGTGCGAATAAATTGCAACGTATGTTTGGGGGCGATGCAGAAATTGCACGTGACGACGCCAGGCACAATATTAGAGTTTAGACAAAGAGAAGAAGTTGGACGGAATCACACGTCCTGAACGTTCATGGCGTCCTGCGGCCAGCTGTACGTGTCCAGAGAGAACGAGTCGTAATCGGGACTGTAGATGTGAGAGAGCACAAACGCCTCCTTGTCTTTGGGCTCGGGGTAAATCGAAGCAATGTTGTGCTTGTAGGCATAGTTGACAATCTGTCAGAGAGGGAAACAGAAAGGAAGAGCACACTGTGTATGTCAGGAGTGAGTCATTAGATATAAAATGGACAATGGTCGTTTGTGTGGCTTCTTTCGGCTCTCTGTATTTTACTATCTTAATCTAATATGGCTATGACATTGAACACATTCACTTTATATGATGGTTTTATTAGTGGGATGTGTGGAAACATGAGTGATGCTAACATTTTAACAAAGTAGAATTTTCTTATTTTGATATTTTGAAAAATAAAGCTTTCATTTCAAACAGTACCAGACAAGGATAAAAAAAGATATATCCTTACGACAAAGATAATGTAAGACTATACTAGATAAGGTAAGAGACTGGAGACATATTTAATACAATTTAGCTAATCCAGTTTTTTGCTCATCATTCCTTGACATCTGATTTTTGCGTGAAGAATTAATCACTCCACAATATGACCCTGTAATACTTTAAGTGTATGATTGGTATTTTGAAAATAGGACACCTACCTTGACTGCTATCTTGAAGGACACCTCTCGTATGGTGCTCAGAGGAGGAAAAAGTCTTCCCTCGGCCAGGTGCTCCTCTGTTACCATGTCAGCTATTGCCTGGGAGTGTGTACAAGAGGTTTTATGATTGACATTTACAGATGTTTACAGATACACTGTACTGTACCATCTGTTCAAAAACACTGCTGTTGTGAATAAATTGGTCGGTATGAAGAAGAGCGTACTGTACCTCTGCTGTGGTGAGGAAGACGTCGTCAGAGATGTGGCGCACCCTGCAGGCTATAACACCCAGAGCCACTCCGGGGAAGACGTAGGCGTTGTTTCCTTGCCCCGGGTAGAAGGTGCGTCCGTCGGCCAGCGTCACCTTGTCGAACGGACTTCCACTAGCGAAGATGCCCCGACCCTGGTCACAGAGAGGAGGAGGAAGAGAGAGAGAGAGAGAGAGAGAGAGAGAGATGAGGAGTTTTTTGGTTTACCACTACAGTGCTGTAGAGCAACATTTGGGTGTAAGGATGTAAATGTCAACATATAAGGGGAAGATTCCCCTCTGTGCATTCTGACAAGAATATTTGTCTGCCGAATATTTACTGAATAATGGCTAAAGCCGGCCACCTGTACGTTGTTTTGATAATAAGGCAAGTTCACTTTTAACATTCAAGTTTTTGGGAGAGTCTTAGCAAGTCTCAAAAATGACTAGGTCTTTTTTTGTTTTAAAGATGGTTTATAAATGGCCTGTCTGGCCATATCGCAGGCACTGTGTTTGTGGGAAGGTTTTATACTGCACACATATTAACAGCTGGGGTGATTATGTGCCATAAAAAAATCTGGAATTTATCAGTTAAAGTGAAGACAAAAAAGACTGCTGGTGCTTAATTTCAATCAACACCACCCCTTCTGAATTCAGTATCTATGATCTGATGAGTTTTCCACACTTCTGTGAGGCTGCACGTGTACCTCTGTGAGATTGTAGCACTGCTCCGCAGTGCACTCTGCCTTGCTGGTTGGATTACTCAGTGCAAAGATGATGGGCCTCTCGTTGAAGGACGCCATGTCTGTGATGATCTTCTCTGTAAACGCTCCTCCGATAGCAGCCACGCCTTCGTGTTCAGGACACAGACACAGTCATTCCAACAGAAATAACTTGAATTTGATGAGAACGTGTGAACTACGGTGTCATTTGTAGGATTCAGACCACATGGGCAAATTATTGTTGAGCACATTCACTGCGTCTGGTTTGGTTTTGACTTAGAATTACAATCCTCACAGTGAACTTTGGAGCCTGGATCCGTTTCTACTTCTAAATGTTTTCTGATAATTTCACCTCTCATTAATTCATCGGACATGCAATGAATGAATTTGAGGTCCATGGATACGAAAACGACCCTTGTGAAACTTTGCGGCATTAGATTAAATAAACAGAGTGAATTAGTTGATTTACAGCAAATTACAAAATTATTATTGTGGCGGGGCCAAGCTGGAGGGAAAAAAAATTCACCTTTAACAGGTTTCTCTGTTTTTCCACAACTGGTCAGGTAAATGGATGAAAGAAACAATGTGGGTTATAAAGGATTTTTTTTTTTTTAAATATGACATTAAAAACAGCAATGAGGGATATTTCAGGATGTTTAATACAACAATGTCTTGTCAAAATCCCACGGTTATCTCTTGTACATGAACTCACCGATGATGGCGGAGGGTTTGATTGTGTGCACAACCTCCTCCAGGGTCTTCAGGTGCGGGTAGTCGTGGGCAAACTCCTCCTTCTCGTGGTTCAGATTGCCTCTACCCTGAAATTGTGTAAAACGTTGTTAATTGAAAACTCCACACGGCGTTGTTTGGCGTCATTGGAGTGGACTGTACGAGTTGGAGACAAACATCACCTTCACGATGAGACCTTTGGAGTCCACCATCCAAATCCTCTTGGCAGCCTCTTCTCTTGTTACGCCCTCTTTGGCCATGGCCATTATAAGCAGGTGAGCGATGCCCAGAGCGGCCTGTTAAAAGAATAATAGAAAAATGAAAACAAATGAAAAAAAAAATAGACGGGCATGTCTCCATCTGCTTCACAGTCACTAGATTTGAATTTGAGTCGAGTCTTATCTCTTGGGGATTAAGGGCAGTTATTTTTATTTTGAGTCGGAGTACAGTTCTGGCAAACTTCTCACCTCGCCTGCTCCCTGGAAAACAAACGTGTGGTCCAACAGTTTGTTCTTGGTGATCTTCAAAGCAGCCAAGATCCCGGCAACAGCTACTGACGCCGTGCCTGAGAGGAAAAGAAAACACGACTGTAATTTAATTAATTTTTGGCTCATGATGTGATGAAGTAAAAATTTTATCCTTCCACCTAGAAGCAGGTTTTAAAATTCTCCAACGAGTTTTGACAATGCAAACATCAGCTGCTAAGCTGTTACAGACACGAACTCCAGAAAATGTATGGAAATTTGCGTCCGGACATTTTCCAGAGTTTGCCGTTCACATATGAAGAACGCAGTTGGAGATTGTCCGAGTCAGACGCGTTCACGCCAGAAGGAATAGGGGCAGTGCCCACTCGCTCAAAGTGAATCTTCCTGAGATTTTCCTGCTGTATTCTCACATGGCCTCACTCTGATATTTTCCAGAAATTTTACTGGGGGGGCTTCCTGGCAAGAAAAGTTCCGGAAAATGTCTGCAGCAACATTTGCAGATATTTGCGTTCTCACGGAAAAGTTCAGGAAAAATGTCCTGTGGATGTTAAGGTGTTTAAGATTATTTCTTTCACCTTTAACACATAACATAATATTAGCCATGTTAGCTATGTATGTTAGTAGTTAAGGAAGCGGCTGCCTGATGGAGGCCGGGAGTTAAGCGATATAGAACCTTGGATGTCGTCGTTGAAGGTGCAGTATCGATGCCTGTATTTGTTGAGGATGCGGAAGGCGTTGGTGTTGGCGAAGTCCTCAAACTGAATCAGACAGTTCATCCCGTACCTGCAGGACGACAGAGACCAGTCAGACATGAGAATCACCTGCACCTGCACGTCCTCTGGTCATTTGAGTTTCTACTCACTTGTCCGTCACCGCCTGCATGAACTCATCGATCAGGTCGTCGTACTCCTTTCCTCGGATTCTCTTGTGCTTCAGTCCGATGTACAGTGGGTCATCGAGCAGCGTCTGGATCCCAAAAAATTAAGTCATTCACTTAATTGGTAAATCATCAAGAGTCAACTTGACATTGTCCTTATGTCTTGGCGTAGATCACGCCTATGAATCAGTAAATCATTACACAAGTCACATCAGTGGCTCTCTAAGCTCGTCTGATACCTAATCTCTGGCGACTGATAAGAGGCAGATATGGAGTGCTGCAGCAGCTCGTATAAAAGCTTATTCCCGCCGCAGCTCACCTCACACTCACCTGGTTGTCGGTGCCGACGTCCAGCAGGACTGGGAGACACTGCTGCGGCCGGACACCGCCGCATGCTGTGTAGAGCGCCAGTTTCCCGACAGGAATGCCCATCCCGTAGCCGCCCAGGTCACCCAGGCCGAGGATTCGCTCCCCGTCTGTCACTACAATGGCCTAAACGGAGACAAACACATATGAAGCCCAATAGTGATGCTTTATCGTCTCGTCAGGAACAAGCAGAAAGAGAAAGAGACAAACCTTAATGTCTTCCTCTGGCCAGGAGTTGAGCATGGTGGCGATGTGGCCTCTGTCGTGGATGGTGATAAAGAGTCCTCTGGAAACAAGTAGTTTGTGATCAGGATTCATATTTGTGACACTTAATATCTGGCGGATCTGAAAACAGGTCAGGTTTATAACATTTGTTGTGTCTGGATCAAAACATGAAATGGTCCATTGCATGTGTTTTTTTTCCAAATGGATGAATGAGATAATGCTTGAACACAAAGTACCGTGCAGGTTAAACCCTCACCGCGGTCTCCTGAAGGCGAGGCCGTACTGCTGACAGGCCAAGCCGACGGTGGGAGTGTACACGATGGGCATGAACTCCTCGATGTCGGACGTCAACAAGCGGTAGAACAGCTTCTCGTTCCTGTCCTGCAGCGTCATCAACAGGATGTACCTGAGACGGAGACAGAGAAATCACATTTGCTAGAAAAAAGGTCTGAGAGTAGCTGAAAATTATGGTTACTTTATACACATGAACTTAACACCCACCTCTGTTATTTAATCATTTATTTTATCGTTTTCATGTTTTAAAATGTTTAACTTCCTCTTACCTATTCAATGTTACTTTGATCTCTTTTATAGGTTGTTTTTAATCTGTTTATTTTGTTTTATCATCTCTCATTTCTCTCACATTGCTTCACTGTTTATATTTGTTCCGTCTTGTTATCAACTTGTCACGCATCTGTGAAGCATATTTAAATGCACTAACATGCAACCTTTTTAAAGATTTGTGTGAATCCAGACGTAACATATAAGGAGAGAAAAGGGGAATATGACATGTAACAATGGTTCTCTGTGGGAATCAAACCAGGGACATTTGGTGTGCGTGTAAACTAATCACGGGATGAAGGACAAAAACAACAGACGATGTTGCTCTGGCAACAGATGTGACACGGCCGAATAAACGTGAGCTCTTTCAACATCTGCAGCAGCTGCTCGACAAGTCCTTGGACAGCACTTCAGCTTGATGCCCGAATTTGTTCTCTCACTTGTCCAGGGGATTGGTGCGCGTTTCGTAGCTCTTCATGACACGCAGGACTTGCACGTCCTGGGAGAGGAAGCAAGGGGGCAGCAGGCCATGGATGCCCAGTTGTAGGCGCTCCTCCAGGGTAAATGCCATTCCCTGCAGGGTGGAAGCAGAGCGGTTATAAAAAAAAAAAAGAATAGTTTACACAAACCCACAAGTCCACAAACTAAATAAGAGAGCAGAGCTAGGAATTCAGACCACGGTGACTCACATGTGAGTCATCACACTGTGAGGGGAATCCTGACTCATACACCAAACCCAAAACAGCAGTTTCTTTTTCCATCCGTTTTCCCGATTTTATATTTTTTGTATGGAAACAAAATAAGAAAATGTTGAAATGTCCTACAATGTTTTCAGCAGTGAATAACATGAGGCCAAGCATTTGCTCCGGTAAGCTGTAGAGTGATCAGAGGGTGGTGGTGGGGGGGGTTTCTATTTATTCTGCCCAATAGTGTGGGAGCCTGAACTCACTCCCCCGTCAGCTCGCCTTCTCTTTCGTCCTCCCGGCTTTATCGTGACTTCCATTTCTTCTTGAAACTCACGCACCAGTAGAAACGCTGACCTACCTGAGGAACAAACTGGCCTTTTGAGGTCAGTTTGTGTTATTGTGTGTCCGTGTATTTTCTGAGCACCCCCGGTAAATCATTCACATTGGTAGAGGCGAATGTTAAATGTGATACTGTTTTTGATATTTGGTTACTAATAGTATCCTCAGCTTACAATCAATACATCTACAGTTGTCACAAGCAGCGAGCTTCGCCCATGAAGAGTGTTTTGATGATAAACAGCTGAACAACTATGCACAGATTTTAAAGTCACAGATTAACAAGAATTTAGATAAACCTATTATATTGAGCAGGTAAAGAGGCACTAAAGTAAACCCTTTAAGGTGACACTCCTAACCAGCAACTGTAATGGAGCAGGGCACTGCAGTCAACACACAAGGATGAAGGAAGGGAATCAAACTAAATACGGTAGGGAGAGAAATACAGTAACACTGTAGGATATAGAAGATACTGGGATCAGTTTACAGGTTGAAAGTTTACAGTAGTTGTGAAAATTTGGAGCGCAAGAATATCTCATCCTTTGTCCACAAATAGAAAATATGCATGACAGAATATGTGTAAATGGGTCAGTAAAACAGAGCCAATGTTTTCACTCACTTCAAATTGTATAAAAAATACAGCTCAAGGTTAACATTGAATTGACCTGTCAAAGCCTTATTTAAGGTGAGCTAAAATAAAAATGTTTTTTAACTAAAAGTAAGGCTTCGCTTCCTGACTGCTTGCACCTCACTGACCTCTGACTCAGCGTACAATACAAAAGCTGACTGAGCATCAGCAGGAACTGTGTCCGACCTCCTGTAAGCCTCAATCAGAGCAATAAACTTAGCCGAAGCTTCCTTATCTGTTCCTCTGTCCTCGCAGAATAAATAGCGGGGCAGTGAAAATTTACAGTGAATTTGGAAAAACTTGCTGTGAAAGGGAAACTGCTGGTGAATCACTGGGTGGAGTTTTTTTTTTTCTGGCGCCATCAGTGCAACTGCAGGATCTTTTGAAGGAGCTTTTTTTTCTCTCTCTCTCTAACTGTGGAAATATACTTTTCTTTCTACACAGTAACTGTAAAAAGTTTTGACTTTACTCTGTGGTTATGCAGTAGTAAAGTCATTCTCTGATCTGGGTTTGGTTTGCATTTACATTGAGTCTATGTAACGACATTACTGAGACCTGAGTAAGCAGACATAGGCGGAGTAGTGCAGGCGACTGTACAGGCAGGAATCTGCAGGCGGACCGTTCGTAGCTCTGGTCACTTGACTCTCTATCACTTAAGATAGGAGCTATGATATTCATGTGGTATTCCTGTGCTGTATAAATGTGGCACTTACTAAATATGGTATTCTCTGTTCATACATTTGTTCAACCATCGTGGCATAGCATAGTATAAAGGACATCATGTTGTATGTAGACACAGTCATAGTCATAGTGGCAACACAAGTTCCCGTAAAAACGGAGAAGATGACTTGATTTGTTGCACAACTGCTTTAACGTGTGTTATGTAAAGAATGGAGAGTGTTGTGTTGAAGAATGTATTTTCCTACTTACGTCATATTTATGACGGCACGATTTGATCAATACCTGCTACTGACTTGACTTATTTGTTTTGAACATTGTTCTGCATTTATGTTAGAAACCATCTTTTCTCATAGGTGCTTTAACTATTGTTATTTTGTTGATTTGCTGCATGCAGCGTTAAGGAAGGAGGATGTAGCACCTTCTATACATTGCCAAGCCCAATTTCATGTGTGTGTCAGGACATTACTGAGCCTGTCAGTCCAGTTTTCATGACCCCTGTAATGTGTCCTCACATCCTAACATGACCCACATAATCCAACACCAGTATTTTGACAAAAGTGTGCCTAAGACACGTCAATAACACAAAACTGTACTAGTCAAATACGTTCATGTTAAACTGAGGGTGTGAGTTGAGATTTTCGGGATTAAATGTTTAGTCAGTTCTTAGTTGAACAACAAAAAATCTAATGGGTGCATTTTTTTGATGAAAGATTAATGAATCCAGTCCCAGTAAAAATGGTTAAAATTCAGATGTTCTCTCATCTTGAATGTAAATACTTTCAAATTGAATTGGTCTGTTATAATAGTAAACAAAATATCTGGGTTTTAGCTGTTGACTTGGCCTCTGAGAATTGTGACAGTACAATTTCCAATGTCACTGGAAAATTAATGTAATCACATTTTATAGAGCAGTAGATAATACACAGGAGGTCATCAGGGGCACTTCGGGGTTCAGTGTCGAACATTGTACTTTGCACATTGTAAATTCAATTTAATTCCCTAAATGTGAATGATGTGTGATACAGTAGACAAGTGCTGCATATAAAAACTACAAATTAAATTTGTGTATGTTACTTGAACAACAAAGCCTGTATTGTGCAGCCTAATAACCTTGTTTGTGTGTAGGTATAGTTGCATGTATAAATGTGGATTTAAGGGACATGCAGAAACACTATAGAGAGAGAGTTCACCTTGTTGAGGTGTGGGTTCCTGGTGATGTCGTAGCCCCGCTTCTTGGTGCTCACGCTGGGCTTGCGGTTCTTCCCGGAGTGGCAGACCCGCACCGCCTGGAAGAAGGCAGCCCCGACCGACGGCAGGGTCCCGGCGGGGGGGTGACCTGGGGAGCCCACCAGGGGCCTCAGTCCGCCCGCTGCCGTGCGCCTGCACAGGGACATCGCTGCCCGGCCCGGGAGAGAGTTCATGGTGCCTGCGGACAACCAAGGGACCGAGAGTCAACACACACAGGGTCCAGTTAATAATAATAATAATAATAATAATAATAATAATTATTATTATTATTATAACAATAATAACAACACCAATAATAATAATAATAATAATAATAATAATAATAATGGTTATAATACTATTAATAATTATAATTATAATAATACTGGTAATAATAATAATAATAATACTAAGTGTGTGAGGATAGAATGTGAAGCATTAGCTTTACAGAAGCTGAGTCACGGAGTCAAAGGGATTAAGAACAGGTGCGACAGTCACATCATTTTACTGCTGTTTTAAAAAAAAAAAAAAAAAATCATAATAAAACTGTCAAACAAGATATGAAGCTGCGGAGAACGAACCACCAGCCGATGTGTTCGGTGTTTCCGTGCAGAACCCCCGCGGTGTGCGGCTGCAACCCGCCGCCGGTAGCTGCTCGTAGCAGCCCGCAGTTTATGATAATTATGTGTTTTCTTTGTGGAACAATGTGCGACGCTGATGCTAAGCTAGCAGGCGGCTAACGCCCTGCTGCCGCTCGGTCCTACCTGAGAACGACGCAACGCTGCTGAGCTCCGGACTTCAATCAGGAGGACGCGGTGCTCGTGTGGCCGGTGGCTGTTGTTATCAGTGGATGTTGTTGCGGTGGAGGTAGGGATCGACGGCGAATGGCTGATCCAGGATCCTGTGACATTGACGGTTTCACTTCCCCCAAAGTCAGTGCTGCGGGTCAGACCGCCTCTCGGAGCTGCGGAGCCGCCCAATCACAGAGCAGTGCGTCGGCCCGACCACACCCCCTCCTCCTCCTCCTCCTCCTCCTCTTCACCACACTGTAAACACAGCCTCCATCTTGGATCTCTACTTTCAAAATTCAACATAATAATACATCACTTATTTGTAAATATACAAATGTACAGTTGTATCATTATTATGGCATTGGTTATTATTTGCCATTCTTTAACTTCCATGGCTCGATCCCATGTGTAACACACAGCTAAAACTCTTAGTCGTGCATTAATACAAAAACATCTGCACATGCACTTCACATTAACATCCTGTGGCTCCCTCTGCAGGACTTACCCCCATGTCAAAATATGAGAAACACCTCAGAGTAATGGAGAAGTAATGTAGTGATGGGAAAAACACGATGATAAACCACAAAACAAAGTGGCAAATAAAAAAGAATTATCAGAAAAACCAACCACAAAAAAGTAGTTTTCTTACTTCTCGTTGTGTTTTGTGAATTGCTTTAGAGTTTTCCCATTTGTAGTTGTTATTTGCACACTTCAGGGCCACCGTAGTACACTCACATCATATGTTGACATGAAATATAATGCAAATAAGAGTAATCTTATGATTGTCAGAAATTGCAAAAACATCCTATTAGCATGTCTCCATTTCTTCCTGTCTGTTAATGCCCCAGGACGCAATGACATTAAATATCTAGGACATTTCACAAACAATGATCTATCAGTTGCCCATAAATTTAGCATCTGTTAAGTCTATATACTGCCCACCAGTGGGTAAAAAAAGAAAAGCCAGTATGCACAGGCTCAGTGGCTTGCAATAACAGTATGTCTGGGTACATAACAAAAGGAACCGTTCCACACTGGCTGTATCTTAAAAGGTTTATTAAAAACACACATTTCATGCATCTCAATGCAAGTTTGTAACAAAAGCAAAAGGAAAATCACAATTGTATTTTTGGTTTTCATCCAATAAAGTACAGCTGTCTATCATCCTGCAAATGTTCACATGCTGTCCTATCTATTCATGTTACAGCCTAAGAATGTTACGGTGGATAAAGATTTTAAAAAGTCACTTTAAATAATACAAGAAATTATGCAAAAATAAGAAATTATATAAAAAACACATAATGTCTTCCAAGAAAAACAAAACAACCAACAGAATCTCACAGCATCCAACAATCAGATTGTTGCAACTTTTAAATGTTTACTTCACAAAGGACAGCAGGATACTTTTATCCACCACCAGAAGTAAACACACAAATACTATTAATACAACTAAGACAAGAATCGCACACATCATAATCATCTCAATAAAAGGAGACCAGGCTTCACATAACTGCATGTTGTCTGCAATTTATCGCCTGAACGGAACATTTTTTTCCTTCATCTGTAAGAATGATATTTTTACCACATATAGTACAAACAGACACAGTTTATCCATTACGAATACATTTTCACAACTCAACATACCATGTCCTTGCACTCATTGAACTGATCAAGGAACCTTCTTTTTGTCTTCATTTTTCACCGGTCTTGGAAACATTCATGGAAAAGGTCAAAAAGAAGATGGAAAGGCTTTAGATGACTACGCTTGTGCCGCTACGGGAGCTTCTATCCTGAGAGAGAAAAGTGACAAAGAGGATTAATGTAAATCTTATGGTGAGGAATATTCAGAGGAAAACCACGATCAATTGTTCTTTGTCGGACAATGAATGTCTTTGAATAGTTCTACTCCACTAACGTGGCTAAAATGTGTTGAAAAGAAGAAGTCAAAACTATAAAAGAAAAAGGAAAAGGAAACAGAAAGCAATGACACACAGAGAATCTCCCAGCAGATGACTGGTTCAGAGTGTGTCAGTGTTTGTGTGTTGCTCTTACAGAAAGGCGGTCATAGTTCCTCCGGCCACTGCTTTGTCCAGGCCCCATCTCAATGGAGGAGTAGCTGGGAGGCTTCTCTGGCCAATCCTTCGCCTTTCCTCCTTTCCTTCTCCTGCTGTCATCCTCGTCAGAGAAGGACCCTTTGCGGAGCTGAGGGGGTGAATAGCTCCTCTCCCTCCGAGCTGCTCTGCTGTGCAGCTCATCCATCAGATCATCACGACTTTGGGTTCGCGGTCTTGACCCGCCTCCTCTCCTCCCAGACCAGCCTCCTCTGCCATTCTTCGAACCCCTGTGTGGCGCTTTTCCTAGCCAGTTATCCCAATCGGAGTCATCGCTGTAATCACGCAAGATACCTCGTCTGGGCGGAGAGACATCTCTGTCTCTATACACGCGTCTGTCGCGGTAGGCACCTCCTCCAGAAGGATTTGAACTCCCACTGGACTGACTTGAAATTCTGGGGGCCCCCCGGACTCCATCTCCACCTCCAGTCCCCCTCCGAGAGGAAAAGCTAGGTACACGTTGGATTATAGGAGGCAGGGTGATCACCCTTCTCTCCACACCTCTCACCCCCATCTCATCCAGGGCTGACAACATACTCGGGGGCCCAGGTGTGTATGGAACTGTCGGAGGAGCAGACTGATGCTGTAGCTGATGACGAGCCTGCAGTGGATGCATATTCTGGACTGTGCGCGGACCCATTTGCGGTGGCCCTACATCCAGCCCCCTCATCTGGTTCTCCAGGTAGTCCAACATCTGGTGGCCACCTTGAACGCTGCCATGCATACCGCCATTCACATGGTGTGGTGGCAGAGGGGGGGGCTGGTGCTCCAGGGCCATGGGGGACAGCTGCTGCATGGGGGCCATGGCAAAGTTTTGTTTAGCAGGATAGTCTGAGAAGGAGCCTGGGAAAGTGAAAAAAAAATCTCCTCATTTACAACAGAATTTTGAGACAAATATTGTTAAACCTGCCATAATTTACACCAACATGTCACCTGATAAAGTTTATATGTGAAACTTGTTGAATAGCATGTATAGTCGTCTATTTACATCAGATATGGAGCAGGTTTTAAGCTCTGATTTTGGTGTCTGGACGACTGCACACTTGCTTGATAATTATCTGTGGATTCATCACTATGTGCAACCGTTTTCATGTGAGCAGTAACTTGTTATTATGAAAATAGCAATTATAGTTGTTTTTAAGTGGGCAAGGGCTTAATCATGACAGGGGCTTTCCAAAATTATATTTTAATGTCACTTATACAGTTTGAGTTTGTTTTCTGACTATAACCTCATCATCCTCTCACTGTCCAGCTGAAAAGTTCATAGTGTAACTGTAATCAACACTAGGAGGCAACATTGAGTGTGTTGTGAACCTTTTACCCTGGGTTTTGCCTCTAAGGCTACCTAAATGCTTGCCGCAATATCCGTAGAAACGACTAAATTCAATTCAATTCAATTCAATTTTGTTTGCATAGTGCCAAATCACAACATACATTGTCTCGACGCACCTTACATAGTAAGGTCAATATTACGACATTACAGAGAAAACCCAACAGTTCCCACAATGAGCAAGCACTTGGCGACTGTGGAGGATTAAAAGTCCTTAAAGCCTGAAGAATCTACAATGACATGCATGTTTTCTTGGGTTAAAGTTACATAATACATATTTTGCTTTGCGGTTATTTCCCTCAGAAAAATAAACTGTTAGAGCTGAATATAAATCAACAAGGCAGTAAAACAAGTGTTTTTTTAACACTGCAGTTTTTTATGGTACTATCGCTGACAGCAGAAAAACTATTTCATCACAATGTGTTATTTGCTTGGTGTATAACAATACAGGAAATAGAGTTAGTGTTGACAGAGTTTAAGGGTTTTCTTTTCACTTCACTGAGTTCGCCCACTTGTTCTACCACTTGTGAAAAAACACACCTTTGTGTCTGGGCATGCTTTCAACAAAGCATTAATGATTAGTCTCATTGTGTGCTCGTGTGTCACTCACCTGAATACATTATGGGGACGCCCTGGGCGGAGGCATTGGAGCTAATAGGAGCGTAAATCGGTTGGCCATTCATCCAAGGAGCCATGGCCTTCTGAGCATCTCGCATCATCCTGTGCTGCATCACGGCTGAAAATCACAGCAGAGAAGAGAGATGGTTGAAAGCTGTTGACGTGACTCAGCTAACTACATCTGTGATGACTGAGTAAAATTCGGAATTTGAGCTGTGACTTATAACCATTTTTTTCTCCATGAGATACTAAATGTTCGATAAGAATAAACATGGGATATTTTATGAAATTCACAAAAGAAACTCAAACAGTCTTTTCATTATTTTAGTTACGATGGACACAATAATTTTACATTTTTATAAAATAACCTCTTTCAAAGAAACACAAAATAATTTTACTTTCATAAAATGTTTTTGTTTTATTCTCTACAACATGTCACAAACCATAGTGGGGTTTTCAGAAAACACAGCACCTACAAATGTGTTCATTGCCATCTGTGTTTTTACTCTCATATCTGTATCTTGTTTATTCCCGTGAGTACTTTAGAACAGACGCTATATAATAAAAAAAAAAAAAATAATAATAATTAAAGCATGTCCTCTACCTTTTTCCGGGCAGCAGCATGTCTGTGGACAACACGGGCAGCGGACGTAGCAGCAGCAATTCTGCGGACAGCACTGACAGCAGCATATGCATAGAAGCATGATGAGCAGGAGGGCCCCGATGATGATGAGTAGGACTGTCAGCCAGTCTGCAACAGATCAGAGCAAAACACTTCAAGCTCCTTCTTGGAACAACATTTAGTTTTTCCTCAGAAGGTCTATCCAGGCTCTGCATGAACTCCCATTAACTGTCGTTACTTACGGTACACGATGAGTTTGACTTCGCGATCCGAGTCCCCCGTCGTGTCACCAGCAGCATCGATGCTGCAGTAATACACACCGTTATCCCACCACATCACCTCATTGATGACCAAGTCAGCCTCTGTTGATACATGACATTAGAGTTACGGGAAAAGAAAGCACAAAATCTTCATAGATATTTTAAGTATCTAGTTTCTGTTAATTTTCCCATTACAATATATAATCTGATTGCGAGTGTCTTATTTCAGACACTATAACTTCTTCAGTGAAGCAAACTTTTATAAACTATAATTATCTCAAAGAATGTGTATAAGTGAGTGAAGTCTGTAATTTTTTTTTCTGATTTCGATGCAGATGCAGCCTGTTTGGTGTCTCACTAAATGCACTGATAAGAAATCTGACTGTATTAACAGTTTAGACTGAATGGCAATACTGTTATTGTGATGGCATCAAACTCACTGTTTTGAATGCTAATTTTGCGTTCTCTGTAGTCTGCACCCAGGATGGGCTCATTCAGGCCTCTCTTCTGGATCACTGTGCGGATGGTGCGCTGGCGGTCCGGGCAGTCGTTCGCAGGGTCCTGACCCAGCTGAAGAGCAGCCTGATAACCTTCAGAAAAACAGAGACGAAGAGGGAGAGAAAGGGTTCAATTCATTGGATTTTTTATTTTCGATCATTGTACAAGATAAAAACTAAAAAGAAACTAAACATAAAAATGTTTGTTGTTACCAGGACCCTGACACCTCCACTGACACCAAAGATTTGAATACAACATCCTTCTTAAATTAGGCTGGATGGGAACCAATGGAAGAAAAAATAATTTCTGCTGAATTTGTGTCATTGAAATAGTTCAAAGCAGTGTAGACCAAATAATGAATCGTGTTTCCGGAGTTAAAAATGTCTGTACATTTGTATGTATTTTTTTTTTTACAAAATTCAATTAATTCAAAAACTATTTCCTTGAATTAGTTACTTTCCTTATGAACAACTGCAGTGTTCGGCTGTTTTTGAGTGTAATACATGAAAAGCCAATATTTGGCCACAGTCTGGAAATATACAAATGTAAACATCACCCAACACTGTTAAGTGTCCGCGGGCACTTCTTTAAGCCAATGGGTTTAATCATCAGGAGGAAAAAAATGAATAAGTAAAAGGCTGTGGGCAAAATGTGAGAGCTGACTTGAGTTACAGTAAGTTTGTTTTCGTCAGCAGACATTTTCACTGTTCATAGGAGGAAAGGGAGATGTGTGTTATCATATTTAAACTGTATTAGTTTCATTACTTTCCCAGTAAGATGTTCACAATACAGCAGGGACTAGAACACCTGACTGGAGTGGAGCCCTTATTAACGTTATTACTAACATCTATAGCTTTTCCCGCTATGATGCACAAACTTTAAGAGCACGTTCGCACATCAAGTCCACTCTGTATATAACAATATAATATGTTCATTCAAATGTTTGAATGTTCGATGATTTAAAAAAAAAAGAGATTTTTTTTGTCTACATAACTGAACAACAGGGTTGGCTGAACAAACTTCAAGCCTTCAAACTCAAAAAGCAAATTTAACAAAATATTTTCACACAGGTGTTTTGGAAAGTAATAAAAACTAAATAAGTTTCACTCAAGCATAAAACTATTGTGAGAGGTTCACCATCTCTGTGAACCTTCCTGCCAATTTTAAAAATTTTTGTTACCATCCTCTGTTTCGGCTATGTAATGGCCCTTTATAATCACTGTCTCTTTCCACCTGTCGTCTCACCTGTGGAGTAGTACTCCAGCACCGGGTCTTTACAGAAGGACTTGTATCTCCAGGTGACCAGGACATCCTGAGAGTTTGCTGAGGTCGAATAGTCGCAGCGCAGAATCACCGAAGCAAACAGAGTCGTACTCCTCTCCGCCTCTGGAACAATCACCTGGATGGACAGCAGCTCTGGTACAAGCAGGACGAACAGTGAGATGAAATGGAAGATAAAATGTACAAAAAACAAAGTATACATGACACAATTCAAGGTACTGTTATTTTGAAACAGAAAAAAATCCTATGTTTGTGTGATAGCTTTGCGCTTGAAAGCTGGATTGTAGGAATCTGACCAGACTGGTTAACAGTTTACCGCAGAGATCTTTAACATACTACTGTGCACGCATACTATTTCATTAGAAGAAATAACATCTGTCAATCACGATCTGCGATTGCACAAGTGAGTAAAGTTGATGACAGGCAAGCGCAGATAATTTGAGAGAAGTATCAGTTAAAGGGGCAGAAAGCGATTTTAATCCAATACACTTTTTGTAATACTGCCCCTCACAACACTGTGTGCAGTTTAAAAAACATCACTCTCCGACATGTTGAGAGATGTGCTTGCGACAGATGTTACAACTCAGGGGTTTTGGCCTTGTGGTTAGCGCGTCTGCTGCGATACCCAAGGGCTGCGGGTTCGAGTACCGACCAGAGCAGTCGATATCAACAACAAACAATCTTTCTCCCAAATCACTTACTGCCCCTATAAGGTGTTAGATCAGATTCTCTTTGAAATAGTTTTCCAAAAATCAGTAGTCTGTTATCACCTTTTTCCTTGTGTTTATAAGGGCACACATCCCAAACTAAAAATTTGAGGTGATATGATCAAATCCTCCAGGAAATATCTAAGGCGTTGGAGAAAAGCTAAAGCTGCAACTAGACATCAGTAAAACGAGATGATGGAGCATCACCATCATCATCATCATCATCACCACCACCACCACCACCACCACCACCACCACCATCATCATCAGAGTCTCTGCTCAGCAGATTAAAAGCTATAATGGTAGTACTGATCATCATTTTGAAAAAGTTAGTATGTAGATTTCACACACAGCTGAAACACTCTTTGATTTGATTTTCACTTCATGTTGCTGTCTCACTATGATTTTTATGCGAGCTCTTATTATTCTTTCATCTACTAGTGTGACCCTAAAAAGTATGTTAATATTGCCATAAATTTAAAAAAACGAATAATACACACACCAAGATTAATACCAAGAAAACAAAAACATTGTTTTCCCATAAATACGTGATGTATTGAAAAGTCAACGCTGTGTAAACAGGTCGAGTGGTGAACGGTCACGTGACGACCGGCGGCCTTGCGCCGTGTATCATTAACGCGCGCACATCACTGGGAAATATTACTCTGTTTGTTTAAGTGGCTTCACTCGACTAAAAGGAATAAAAGCTCGTGTCGAGTGTGAAGAGTTTTCCCACAGGAGCCTCCCGGGCCTCGCTCACCTGTCGGCAGGTAGAGCAGCAGCAGCGCCGTCGTCAGTATCATGTTCCCCATCGCGCTTCTTCTTTACCCCTCCGTCCTCCACTCGACGACCGCTGGAAATCTGCAATAGTCGGAGAGGCGCGTCGCGGAGCCGCTGCTCGGCATAGTCGGCAGACCTTTTCCTCTAAGGCGACATGTGGCTCGGGCCCCGCTTGGTTTTTTTTGTTTTTGTTTTCTGTGCTGAAAGACGAGTGTTCACAGCAGCTCCGACGAACAACTTCTCCCACGGAGACTCCGCGTCGAAAGAAGCTCCGCCTCCGGTGACATCATGGCCCCGCCCCCTCCGACAGGTGCATCATGGAGGACAGAGAAGAAGAAGAAGCGCACGTTGTCCACCACTATTAAATGGATAGTTCAGTGATTTTTTTGAAGGACTTTGGAGGAGAAATGGAAGTAGCTCAAGTGTCAGTTCCACTGTTGCAGAGGGGAACGTCTTTTTCGCCACATTTTTAAATACATTTTTAAATGCTACAACTGAACGGATATTTCATTTTTAGGTAAGCATTTAAAGATGTGGCGAAAAAGAAGTTTTTCGGTGGTCCCCTCTGCAACAGTGCGACTCAGACTTACGCTACTTCCACTCCGTTAAATGACATCGCTGATCACCATCTCCATTAGGAAACACATTAAATATGCATAAGTAACTCATACAACGCCACTTCAAAAATCACTGAACTATACCTTTAAGAGCCAGTTGAGTTGTTCCCTCAAATTCATAATTCATGTCTTACCAGCAAAATTCTCTCTGATTTACCTCTTGTTTCTTCCATGTACTCATTTCATTTTGGTAAAATTAAGAGTTTATGAAGAAAATACAATAAGCTCAGAAAAAGTAGTCTCTATAAAGAAACAAAATTGATCGACCTACATCCACAAATTGAAAAAAAATAAAAAGAATAATAATAACAGAGATAGTAAAACAACAACAAATGGTGCTTACATACCAAGGCATCAATAACAGACTTTCTTGTTAAATTACTACTTTATTAATTAGTGAAAACTCTGTTCTCCGCTGGGTTCTAGGGACTTTAAAGCTTCGGGTGAATGTAATCAAAACCAAATGCTGTTTGCATAGCGGATGAATGCGCTTTATGTGATTGTTAACACTTTGGTCTTGCTTGTGTGTGAATAAAAGTGTTCAGTGAAGTCTGTGTAATCTAAATGTAAATGTGGTGAAGCAGAGAAGCAGGTCAGTTTCACAGACACCAACGGTTTTCATTTATTCAGTTCTGGCAAACAGCCTGAGAGTGTAAAGTTCACTCTCGAGATGAATCACATTGAATGAGCGTTGTGACCATGTTTACATCTCTTATCCGGGACGTGGACCCCGGCGAGCTTTATCACTGACACAAAACAGGCCCATCTGAGCGGGACTCGAGTGCTCTCAGCCTCCTGAAGTGTCCTTGATATCCTGAGCAAAATACTCCACAAAATAAAAGCTTTGCCATCACCTCTGGGTTTAAAAAAAAATTAAATTCCTTTCTTGTCAGTGTCTAGAGAGGACATACAGTACTGGTGAGTATTTCTGGTTTCTTGGTTTCCAACATATTTTCACTGTAATGTGCAGAATGTGTCATGTTACTGTCTGTATTTACAGTAAATAAACAGCAGTAATGTACAAGGGTATATGGCCAGAGGTGGAGGGGCCCATTGTCTCCCATGTGTCCATGACTGTAGGTTCTTTGTACTTGCAAAACATCAGTACTTCATTTATTACACAGATTAATCATTGTGACTATTCATCAGAGAATAGAATAGGGGCTGTAAACATGAGTCATCACATATTTTACAGATGTGCCCCCCCCTCTTTAAATCTGTAACTCAGTCTTTCTTAACCGACACCCATTCACACCCCAAAATACTTTAAATAAACATTTTTTTAAGCACAACACATGCATTACACAAGTGGAGACTGTGGAGATAAAAGTTGCCAACAAAGCTCAAGTGTTTGCATGGCTGCGTATACTTGATAAGCTATTATTAAAAAAAACCCACAGGCTTTGTCCAAGGTACACACACATTATCAAACACGACAGCCACCCAAAGATTAATTAAAACATATTTACGTAAGACAGTTAAGACTTCAGTAAACTTTGCTTTATTAAAAAATTATTTAAGCAGTGCAATTTAAAATCTGCAGACAAATTCAAGGTACAGTACTCCCATACAGCACAACATCAACGACAGACAACTGCACCAATATAAAGTGAACCTGAGTTACAGTGAACAGTAATATGAAGACTGGAGGAAAAATAATGAGACAGTGGTGTTTCTGCTTAGTTTATACAAAAGGCCATTTGCAGATAATATTAAAAAAACAACACACATCTTGGCACTGGTATGAAGTGAATCCAGTCATGAAAATGTAACAAATAAGACATGTTGCACACATTTGTAGACCACACATGCAGAATATATACAGTAAAAAGTAAAGGCGTCCAGCACGGACAGAAAACGTCATGCACACACATTTTTTCATCCATTAACGTTTCAGTGCAGTTATGTCAGTGAAAGGAGTCAGACTTCATGTAGCTGATGGTCGGACAGTTATCTCCTCCTGCGAAGCGACAGGACGGTGTAAATGAACGGACTGGCGGTGCTGTGCAGATCGAAGCTGGGAAACCGTGTCACACTATGAGTGTGCCCCTGCTCGGTGCGCTGCTCTGTTAAGGAAAACACCAAGAGCCAGACATTAGAGGATTAAGCATTCACGCTCATGCAACGTTAGTTCAGCCTGATGATGTCTGAGGTATGGAAAGTTGTACTACAGTTCACAGAAATCATGCAGCTCAAGCCTTGTTAGTCACGACTGTAATACTGATTCCACATGTGATTTAGTCTTTTTGGATAAAGTGAAGCATTTGTAACACTGTGCTGGTTGCAAGCAAGGACAAGTGATACATGCATTCATTCATTCCATATTCATACAAATATGTTACAGAAACTAATATAAACTCACCAAGTTATTGATTCAGTGTTAAGACCATATATCTTTGCATGTACAAAGCATGAGAGACAATCAGATTATTTACATGATACTGTCAAAGTGGGTGCTGATCTCATTTATTTCGTACTGTCAACAAATCTCTTAAAAAAGATCAAAACTAATAATGTTTCTCAGTTTCTGTTTTGACCTCCCTAACCTCTCTGTAGTGTTTGGCAATTACTCTATTCATTCCTACTGCAGATGTACAGTAGATCCATGTTTTGTCTTTTATTATTTATTAGGTACGGTAGAGAGCCAACATTTGGGGAATTGGTGAGGTGAGATTAAGAAGGGATGTTCCACTTGGACTTGAATCGTGGATGTTGCCACAGGTAATTGGTTTGTCTGTTTGTTTGATAGCAGGATTAATCAACAAGTTATGGAGAGATTTGCATGAAAATTGAAAAAATGATCTGTGAGTGGTCATGTGAATCTACACACAGACCAATGGGAGATCCCCCTCTACCTCTATCTTCCTGTTGAGCAGAGCACAATTACACTTTCTACGAGAGTAACTGTGTGTTTTTAATAGTTTATGGACAATGATGCAGAAGAAAGGGCCCCATCAGGCTTTGGATTCTTTATTCACAGTTGGTTTTGGTCTGTTAATGGGATTCGTTGACAATAAGAAAAATGTAAAATATCAACAGCCTTATCCTGTAACTATTTACAGTACTTAGAAGCTCCTTTCCTGAGGAGCTGCAGAGGAAGAAAGTCCTTGTTCCTGCTACAAGTAACTCACCAGGTTTCGGTTCCTGTCTCTCTCCTCTCTGCCCCCCTGTAGTGTATGGGACATTCCCTGGTTTGGGCGGGTGTAAGAAAAAGGCCTCATGGCTGGTTCACTGGTCCTGTATCTCTCTGATCTGGGAGGTTCTGCAGTGCGGTACCGGTCTGCGGTCGGGTCAGCCCTGCGGTACCGCTCGGCCTCCCGCTCAGAGTACGGAGGCAAGGGGTCCTCCTCTTCCGGACGGTTGCTGGGCGACCTGCTGTAGTAACTATCGCTGCCCTTTCCTCTGGAGCTGCCTTTGGACGGAGTGTCACTGTCCTCGTCCACCCTACCGGCACATCTCTCTCCTCCCCGCCCCCTCGCCTTACTCTCCAGCACATTGTTGAGGTAGGCGTCGTCGTATCCTCTGCTTTGAGGTGGCCGAGATGGACGATCACTGTCCCATGTGTCCCTCCTCTTTTGTGGTAAAGGAGAGGGGCTGCGGCGCCCCCAGCCATCATCTTTTTCTCTGTAGGAACGCCTGGGAGGGCTGTGATCTCGATCATAGCCCCGGTCTGGAGGCTCGGCCCGTCGACAGCGGGAGCCATAAGACTGTGCAAATTCCTCCAGCTCGTCCAGGGAGCCGGTGCGCCCTCTTCTGCCCAGCGTCTTTCTCTTTAGGTGCTCTGAGCGAGTGTTCCACCTGCCAGCAAGTAAGAGCACACAACTCAGTCCACCACGACATTAGGGGTTTACAGTACACTTACACGACAAATAAGTAACTTCTTGAACACATCAAAACTGGAGCAGTCACTGTTCCAGACAGAGGCCCTCTCACCCCAGGTCTGGTGCTCTGTCTAGGATGGAGGAGATAAAATGTAGTGAAAAGAGCAAAGGGAGAAAGTGTGAAGGATGAAAGGACGTTGCAGTAGGCGGCGACCTAGTTATTGTGGGGACGGGTTAATGAGTGCAGAGAGGGGCCTTGAATCCATTGTGGGACAGGGATCTGCTGGATGTGTCACTGGTCATTGGAGTGAGAGCGTGTGAGCAGATGAGCGGCAGAGAACGATGAATAGACAGTGTTGAAGTTAACTGGACGTTATTGTCCCACTGGATGTGATGATGAAGGGGAAGGATCTGGAGCTGCAGCAGCAGATATAATGAGCAGCGGTTGGAGTCGCTATTTGAAATTTTTCATAGAAGAGATTGGCATGGTGCTCAAATGAGAGGTGCTGGGTTTGGGCCGAGGGGAGTTTTTTTATCACAGTTCAGATTGAGAAATCTGGCTTGCATCTGTGGTCTAGTTTCAGTGAGGCCGTTAGTCAGGGTGGGTGAGTAGCAGCTGGACACGCGTAAGCATATCAGGTCATCAGCATAGCAACTGAAAACAGTTGAAAGAAAATAAAGGCCTCGAATATAAAAGAGAGTAATTATATTTCCAGAGCAGCGTGTGCCAAAAGGTTGTGGAGGGAATTATCACAGGCACTTCATCTCCTGGAAAACTGCTACTTCTAGGAAAGGTTTGTTGATGTTTCCAGATTGGTGATGTCATGGTGCATGAGTGTCTTAGCTGTTCTATTGGTCTGTTCCAACAGGTCACGGTGAAGAACTAAAAATATTTCATGGGACCTTTATTCCTCACACATAAGCACACAAACACAATAAATGACACAGGGAACATCTTCTGAAATTGTACCTTCTGTCTAGTTCATCGTCCGAGAGGTTTCCCCTGTCCCGTCTGGGCCTGTGACGATGTGTAGGTGGAGCTGCTCTCACTACTGAATGGTCATCGAGATCCGCGATGGGCGGGAGCGCCTTCATTTGGACTGTCTGATAGGTGTGTCTGAAGTCTGCTGTCCCTCCATCGTGCAGAGAGCTCAGCTCTGATAGGCTACAGGCTGTTTGGACAGACACGTCAATGAAATCACATTTTACTGTTTTAAAAATACATTTCACAGTTTTCAGGTATGGTGTGAAGTGTTGCAATCTAACTTTTCAGAATAAGACGTGGTCAGATAGAAGTAGTGAATATTGTAGGTGTCTAGGATAGAAGCATGCTGCAGACTGACTATACAGTATATAATTATGACCTCTGATTACAGCTGACTGCAAATCACCGAGGTCTGACCACAAACTACTGTCACAACACAATTTAAAGGTTCATTGTCAGTTAATTGCTATTTTGAGATGGACTGTTTGTTGTTTTTTTCATGGGATTTGCTGACAATAACAAATATATCAAACTTAATTAGAGCACAGGAAAGAGGGACTGTACATATATCTCTTCCCTATTAAAAATGAGAAACATCTTTGAGCAGGGACAGTTAGATGTAATGAAATGAATGGATGGATGAGATGAAAACCAGGACTAGTTAATTTACCCAAACCATGCCCTTAAAAAAACACACACACACACACACACACACACTGTCACACTGCTACACAGATTACAAAAACTGGCCTCATCTGTGCAGGCTTACTTTTGAGAGCATCCATCTTGGCAGAAGGGAACTGAGCTAGCTCCTTCTCTATGTAGTACAGAACTTTCATTGATTCCTGGTCTGGACTGGCTTTCAGTCGATAACCACTGTGCACTGTGGATGTGGACACACACACACACACACCGTACAAACACACACAAACACAGCAACATACAATAATCATGCAACAAACATACATTCTTGAAGGCAAAAGATTAGATGTAAACAACCAACATGCACGGGGCTAACAGACATTTCTGTAGTTTCTTTGGCTTCAATTAAAGTTAGAGACAGACTTGAGGATGAGGGACGACAGATGAAATGAGGGTTAGTGAAGTCAGCGTTACTGAAACAGGCCGTTACAGAGCTTTCTCACATCTTTGCCCTTCACGACACTCACCTGCAGCCAGGTTATTCTCCACTGAGGGAATAGAGGAGATCTTTGGGTCCACGTGAGATGACGGGGCAAGAGGGACCACAGTAGGGACACCAGGAATGTAGTAGGGATACACAGGTACTGGGGCCTGTTGTCCACTCTTTGCCATCTTCCCTGCCTCATACACTGTACAGGTGAACATCAAAACAGTACACCTGTCAACGATGCACATGCGGTAAAGAAAGAAATGTTGAAACGTAATTCATTCAGTGTTTTTTTTGTCACTCACAGTGTCGTGGGCAGCAGCAGGTGTCAGGACAGCAGCAGCAGCGGACGTAGCAGCAGCAGGAGTGAGGACAACACTGACACCAGCAAATCCCCAACAGCAACAGGAACAAGATGCTGCCCAGGACTACAGATCCCACAAACGCCCATTCTGGAATCGAAACACAGACACACACGCATACACAGGTAAATATAAATACGGGGGGGGGAAAGAATTCTCTTTTCTAGCTCGCGCCAATGAATAAAATCAACAAGTCCTGTTGAAAATAAGATTTCAGTTTTCAAGTGTATGATTATCATTCCGATTGATGACAAAATGGAGGTTTTAACAAACACCCACGTATGCCAGACTTAATGTGGTAGAGAAAATGAAGATAATGAAAAAAAGGAAGATAAAAGAAATATATATTTTCTAAACTGTCCTTTTAAAACATCTATCAAAGCTTCCAAAGTGTCTCATTGAGGCAACTGAATTTACCTCACATAAAGGTGCAGCATTTTAATTTTTTACCTCCCAATAAAGTGGTCTTGACAATCAGACAAAACTCAGTTTGTTTAATTGGCACCAATGGAGTACAATGTCATCATAAGAAATGTGAGACACACTACAGCTACAACTCTCCTATACAACCATGTTCTGTTTCTATTTCCAAAAACATATCCAAAAAACCTCAGCGTACTTAAAAAGAAAACTTTAGCAGATCTCCAGAGAACTCTTAAGTGACTGTTATCCATCATCACATCTCTTGAACCTTCAGACTCTAACAACACACTTCCTCAGGACGTGCTGCCAACCGAAATCCACTCAAAACCCCCCTGTGAGTCAACACATATCCCCTGTGGAGTTCAAATAATGACCAGAGGTAAAGCATAAGCAATGTATATCTGTGAATTCTGTTTTATGTTGTTTCAATAACCTATTGACTGTGTTAATATTCAGGTTGGGTTAGATCTTCTAACTGTCAAATATTTCGTCAGTCACAAACACTGGATGAAAGTTTCCTTTGTTAGTCAAAGAGAGTTTTGTTTAGTGAGCGAGAATTAAAAAAGTAGGCAGCATTAGGGAAGCTAGAAGAGGCCAGGTACTGAGACAAAGGTGCAAGTGAAGTGCCGTACCTGGCATAATCTCCACATCAAACTCAGGTAGGAGATCGTCCCGCTCACCTGTCCTGCCTGCAGAGAGAGGGAGAGCACAGGTGAAGGCCGGCCAAGGAAGCAAGAGGCAAGAGACTCAAAAGGTCAGGCAAAATAGGAAACTTGGTAGCAGAGCAAGGTAATAAAATATGATGCTGCAAAGCTTCCAAGAAGTGCTTTCAAAACCACAAACCTATAAGCATGAGACAAAAAGCGATGTAAGTCAGAGTTCAGAGCTCAAAGGTCAAACGTATTTTACTTTGACTCTAATTTTAGGAAGAGGCCCTCAAAAGTGCATCAATGAATGCACGTGCTGCCGTGTTACATGCACACAGACACACAAACACCCACACATTAAGAGACTCTGCCAACAAAGGCACAGGGTGTGTGTGCGGACGAAGAGGGGGTTTTGGAAACTGGGGCACGTAAGGATTCTAGGGCAACAATTTACCACGGGAGTACATCGAAAAATGTCCCACAAGTTTTTGGTTGTACAACAATGTCTCTTTGTGCTTTGTAAGATAAACAGGTCAAATTGAAGAGAACAAAAAAAATCGAGGCATTCAGATGCAGAAAAGAAAAAGACTAAAGGTGTTTATGTTCCCACTTATGTTTAACGTGATGTGGCAAAAAAAGAGACTATAATTATGGAAAAGACCAGTCACTGTCTGATCTGTCTGACTACAGGGAGACTAAAACCCCACAGGCAGTCAGTTTATAGACTGTGCTGAGTATGCTGTTTCTAGGATCGAGGGGGGGAAAATGGCAATACCCCTCCCTGATAAAATAAGTAATCTTGCTGCCCCTGGCCTGGCCCACTCATCTACATACCACGAGGCTCAGTAACAGCGAGTAACCTGAGAGAGCTGAGGAGCTATGCAGGCCTGAGAGGGAGGGAGGCAGTGAAAGACACAGGGAGAGCGTGGAAGGGTCGAGGAATGAGTAATGGTGCGAGTGCAGATGAAGATTTTGCAAGAAGAAAAGGAGGGAGGGAGGGAAAATTAATCCAAAAGAAAGATTAAACCAGAGGTTAGAGGGGATGGAGAGAGAAGAAACAGTACAAGTTGGTGCTTGTGAACACTAGTTCGGTCTTCTGCTGAGGGTCAGATGAGAGGATTGACAGCCGTCTCCTATTTGAACAGTGAAAGATGCTTGATGCTGAATCTAATGCTCAGCAAGACGGTGAAAACTTCCGGAAATGCCGATCTGGCTCTGAAGTGATTTTACACACTTTCTAATTTTCAACTTTGTAGCTGCACGATGACAAAGCTACTGTAAAAAGAACCCGTTCCAATAACCCAGTGTAGTCTTGTTATTCTCACAAGTTCTAGCCCCCCCCCCCCACTCACTCCTTTCATCTGATTATAATCAGATTAGCACACAGACGAGGAGGGCCGTGCAGACTTTAATACCAGCTCATCATGTCCGCGTTAATTTAAAGGAAGAAAATCTTCTTTGGGGGAACTTTCAGATCACGATTGTTGTGAGAGTTTAGCCAGGATTTCTCCCTCCTCTACCTCTCTCTTTCTCCCCCTTCATGCCTGCACTAGCACCAGCAGCAACCCTTAACGTCCTCCTGTCTCCTCTGAAAAAAAAAAAAAAACCTGTCGCCATGGTAACGGCTTAAGGAGTGGCTTCGGCAACAATGGTCTCTCAACAGTTTCTCTCTCGGCGAGTGGACATGTGACAGTAGACGGTGAATCTCCGACCTTTAGCACTGAAACGTTTGCGGTTCGCCGTAGGTTCAAGAGCTCGGTATAATCATTAATCAGCAACGAGCTGTTACAACGTGCAAATGTAACACACCCAAAACGCTGTGCGGCTGAAAATATGATCCCATGTAGTCGTTTGAGCTGCACGACCCTGACATTCATGGTGTCCGACCGACTTAAGATGTACCCTAAAGTACAGTCCAGCCAACGTGCATGAACAATAGAGTCTGTCGTGGGCGCATGTAAAGAGGCAAATACCATTAGGCCGTCTCCATGGAAGCAGTTGTTTGAACAAACGGGCAACAAAAAGCAGTTTCTACAACCTTTGCTAAGAAATGAATGGACACTTTGCTGAGTTAAATATGCAAACAAACAAATAAACAAGGAAAACTGTACAGCCAACCGACCATGATCTGGCTCGGGGGTGTACTGTCATTCCTTTGGTAGAAAAGTTGAGTACAGTATAGGCATACCTAGCACGAGTAACTCCAGCTGGCCCTCATTCTTCCCCTCCAGATCGTCAGCAATAATGACTTTACAGAAGTACACGCCACTGTCGCCCCACTGCAGCTCCCCGATCCGCAGGTCTGCTTCTGCACAAAGAGAAGAAGAAAAAAGGTAACGTGCACTGTGAGAGGTGGAAATGGTATTTAATCGATGCATCTTGCAAATTCAAATGATCCTCTGTAGAGCATTGCTTCCATTTAATGAGAGTTGAAGACCAAACACTACAAAATGAAACACTTTTGTGATCAATGAATTGCCTGTACTTACTCACTTTTGTTTCTTTCAGTAATTCTATCAAGATGTTTCCTTTAAATAGTGCTCAGTTGTAAGTTTGTAGTGACCTGACCTTTTTTCTTTCCTTGGGAATGTCATTTTCTGTCACATTTATCTCGATACCATTTTATATAATATAATATTAATATATATATTAATATTTCAGCACACTAAAATGACTCCTCTTTAAATTTCTAATCACACCAGTGTGCGGGTGACACAGACATCTGTTTATTAATGTATCAATACATAATAAACCTTGCACAAGGAAGCACATATTTATGGCGTTTCTTTTAATTGGAGATGGATCTGTTGATCACTTTTCAGATTAATAAATCGTTTGGTGTCTAAGAATTTCAGAAAATTTCGAGGCCCCAGAAGACTTCTTCAAACTGTTTTGTCCGAATAACAGTTAAAACACAAAGATACGCAATGCAATGATATAAAAAACTATTCCCCAAGTTGGCGAAGCTGGAAGCAAGGAAAGCACACCATCTTTTCTTGTATTAATTACTTGAATTATTATTCAGTTCTCAAAATAACACTAAATTGATCAGCATATTACTTCAGCGATAATTTAATCAAGCAAAATTCAGAATGTTAACAGCTTAACAACAAGACAAAGCTTTTTTTTGTAGGATTTAGTAATGACCAACAATTGATTTATCATGTCTGTATTATTTTACTGTATTGAATGACGACAGGAGAGCATTGTTGAATGTGATCTGTTCCAGTGAGACTTCTGGATAGAGGACGGCTGTTCTGTCTTGATAAGGCTTGAGGTTTAAAAGGAGTCCATGCACGAATGGGAGTGAGAGCAGGAGGTGGTGACTGTATGAATGTGTGTGATGCCTGCTCTATTGTTGGACAAAGACAAAAGACGTTTATTTAGAGAACAGGAAACACAGTCAGCTACGATTCCTGCTCAGGGATGAATCTCAGGGTGCAGAGGTTACACAGCTGCGGCAACCCTTTTTCGATAAGTCTAGTCTTTCGCATAGAGGACAAAAATGATCCCATTACTGTTTACGATGGCGATGTCTCTGCCTTTGTAGTGCTCGGCCAGCGTCATGGAGGCTCCCTGCGCCGAGGCCACAACCCGAACGGTCCGGCTGTTGTCGGAACACTCCAGGTGGGAAGTGGCTCCGAGATCGGACGCCTGCACGCCCAGACTCTCCGGCAGGGTGAAGGACTCTCGCGTGCGGTCGCGACAGTAGGACTTGTACCACCACTGCACCACCGGGTTCTGGATGGAGCCCGTTTGGTACTGACACGGGAGGACCACGGACTGGAAGAGCATCGCAAACCGCTGCTTCTCCCGCACCGTGACATGGACACCATTACACGCACACACTGGCGCAGACAAGACAAACAGGGAGAGAAAGGTGGCAATTAGTCGACGTATCTTATAGTGAAGCTAACAAACGACAGACACAAACACAAGCCTTTAGTCTAATGTCTTTGAATTTTCAGCTCTAATTAATTTGCCTGTTTATTATGTATAAAAAGCTAAAAAAAGAACAGAATACAGCTTTTTCACACCTGTGAGTCCAGACCAAGGTCCAAGCCGAGGCTCGTGTCTTTGTTACGTTGTTGACATTTGATCTGGTTAGTTTTGACAAGTTTGACATACGTACGCCGTGACGCCATCACCTACTTAGTCTTCCTATAAGACTGCTAAGTCTTCCTATAGATATCGTTCAAACGTATCTGAGATGAAGACTGCACTTAAAAAGTTTGTCTTTTGTGGTACCACGCCTCATTTTAGCTTCCCTTTTACGCTTCTTATTCCAAGGTTTAATGCTGTCTCAACTTCCTGCAATTGGTCCGAAAGTCCGACCTATCTTTCACAATGCAAAGGAACAGAACCATGGTTCAGTTTGATCTGGAACAAGACCGCCTCATCATTCTGTACAAAAATTATTGGTCGAAGCTAATATGGCACTAAAAAGACTTTGAGAGATACCCATTTGCTGAGCGCTCAAGTTGGCTTTCGCTGAAATGTATTAATCACTTTTGCACAGAATGAGTATGGCGGATTTTGTCCCCTTCAGTTAGGAAGGCATGCCTTCTCAGACGGTATGAACTGGAGGCACAATAACCTCAGTGTGATGTAATGCAGCAAGGTATTTGTAATATATTTAGTCTACCTTTGTTGATAACAAAATGGGGTGGACAAAATATCACATGGCTGTTGCATTACACCACATCAGTTTGAGCTATTTGAGTGTGCTTGAACAAGATGGCCACTGAGCGTAGACAAAAACAGTTGAAAGACTGGAGGAGGATGTGTATGATAACATCTCGATCGCTGCAGAAACAGCTGCGCTTCTTGTTTGTCTGCACAGATGATTCATGGTGATTCTACACCGGGGAGATACTGTAATATCCGTCATATAAAAGATGGGAGAAAACAAAAGGAAGACAGATTAGGTGTGTGTGTGTGTTGGGGGGGGTCTGTACCAGGGTCAGGAAGGTCAAATTCCAGTGCGTGTGGGGGGCTGGGAGGCCTTTGGTGAGGCAGGGGGTTGTCATCACAGAGGGAGGGGAGGGAGCGGCGAGACCCTTGTGGGTGATTTCTGCGAGTCATATTAGCTCTAGGTGGGGCAGGAACTCGCTCTAAACATTTCTCAGGAGACGGGAAATCAAAACAAAAGCAAGTGCTTCTCCTTTGGACCAGTAAGAGAAGCCCATACATTGACACATGTCCGAGTTCCCTACTAAAATGAGAGCAGGCCTGGCTCTTTCCAGGCCACCAAGGGACAGCAGCTTACTACAGTATCATTTTCATTATCCATAAATTGCAATGCTGCAATGATTAGTCGATTAGCCGATAAGTGGATAGACAGAAAGACAATGGCCCGCTATTTTGATAACCACGTCATTTTTCAAGTAAAGCAGTTATCAAAATTGCTGTGGAATATTTCTGTCTGGTGACTAATTGATTATCGACGGACTGTATCAACTCCAGTCTCACGGTGAGTCTCCAAAGAGAGCCTTTGTCCGTTTAATGACATTCAGAGCCCAGTCTTGATGAGCATCACTCGGTCTCTCTAATTTCTCTAATAAACAACGATGGTGATTAAGCCAAATGATTTTACAGGATGAGATAACGAGAGGAGGGGCGACCGAGCTCCTAAATTCCTCCCATGAGAGAGCATTGGTCTTCCCTTTGTTTCCTTTTTTTCACGGGCCAGTCCATTGTTAGGGCCTCCCCCCTCCTGTCCCACTTGAGGAACGGAGGGGGGGTCAGAGACTCCCAACCAATGGGAGTATCCGGCCTCGTCCAGCTGGGTGTGCACAGACCAATTATCTGCCAGAGATTTAAAACCAAACAGTAACTGCATGAATACCGTCAGTCCGAGGTGAGAGACCGGGGAAACAAACATTAACTGCTGGATGCGTCACATTTAACCATTGTTTATGTGAAGCTCACATCAGGTGTGACTCACTGTAGGTTAATGGACAGGTAACAGACACAGCAGACGGTCTCCTCCTCCACCTGCATACAGACTATGGGCCTCAGTTGTTTAAACAGTGTGTGTTCACAAGTGTGTTCCAGGTCAGAGCTCTGCTGCTGCTGCTCGTTTCCTGCACACCATCAGACTTTTCCTCTCCAAAGCTGTGACATTTCCTGCCTTTTCTGTGTCATGCATTCCTTCACATTGACTCAATGCCCCCCCCCCCACACACACACACACACTGATAAGAGTGGATATAGTCTCTGTGTTTGATGAATGATTTCAACGCAGTTACAGCAAACTCAGGGGAGTCTGTGAAAAGGTAACGTTCATTGTCAGGAGTGCATTTCTCCCAGATGGATCATCACAAGTCAATATATTTTTAGATCAATTGCGCACTTTGTTGTTGAGGCATTTTCTTGTACTTTTTAAGATGCGAGTTTGCAGCGACTTGTGCCCTTCATTTTACCCGAGGATTGGGCTGATTCCTTGTCGATTTACCTGCGAGTTACTATGATTTTTTGATTGTTTCGCCTATAAAGCCTGATGTAATATTACACAAATGGACGATTTTATTGAACCAATAGTTTAAAAACTCAAAAAATATTCACTCAACAACCATGAAAGACAGACAAAAAGGTCAAATCTCCAAATCTAAATAGATGAATCAATGATGGATTATTATTCATTTACTATTGATTCATACGGGACATTTTACCAAAAATTACCAACCCATATGGAACATTATCATCATATCTGAAGAGATATGATGATACTATAAGATACAGCCAACACAATATTAATCACCACACACAACACATCCCAGAGGGATTACCAGGGTTGCCCCATAAAACCCCCTCATGTGTTATATCAATTCGTTAAAATGGGGCGAACCATTTCTGTGAATAACATAATCAATCACACTCAATTCACACAAATAGATTATGAAACAAAAAAGAACAAGCACTTCACTGCAGCTTCGGTCAACGGACCCGTTCAAAGTAACGGTGCCTCTCTGGGATAATGGAGCAGTGAGTTTATAGGATCAACCTGTTGCGCTGTCGTCGTGAGACGCAACACTTTGGTAACGAGGACACACACATTGACAGAAACAAGACTCACGTGATGCTCCCAGGAAAACCGCCAGCTGGTAAAAGTTCATTATGGTGTCCGTTTTCAAAGTAAAGTGCAGTTTATCCGCATGTTGCTAATAAAAAAAATTAAAAAAAATCTCGGTCCGCTGAACTGCGGCGAACAGGCGCCAGACTGCGACTGCGTAACGGGACTGTACCACTTTACGCACGGGAGGTGAGTCCCGGCACAACACCACCTCCACCACCCGCACCGAGAACTGACAACTTCATCTGCTGCTCCGTGCGGGGAACACAAGAGGGAGGTCCGGGGAGTTTAGTTCATCGGCTGGAAGCAGGGGTTTTTTTGAAACTCTTTTCCCTGCAGCGAGGGGAAGCAGCGGTGACCTACTGCGCAACGGAGAGAGGTCTGCCCGGCGAGGAGGGGGGGCATTGTGTGGTGGGAGTCTTTAAGGAATTTTTAATACTACTGCACACAAACGACAACATCTCACCTACTTATCTTTATTGAACTCGATTTGATTTAGCTTCATATAATCTTACATTTCATGAAAATCATTCATTATACAGAAGAAATAAAGGTCAAAAAAAAAATACAAAAGACAAAATGTCATCATCGAATCGTGGCTATACAAACACGTTTGCCACACACGTTAAAAAAGTTTGTAAAAAGTGAAATATCATTAGTTTTGATCATAAACACACACTTAAAATCAAAGATCATGTACAGAGTTTACATGGTAGAGTGAGAAGAATATCCATAACACCCTGAGACAATATTTTCACAACAATGCCGCAAAAAAACTGCAATAGACGGGTGGTCTAAATGTGCAGGGCAAAAATGTATTAGTGATTTAGTGGCGTTTCAAGACCAACTTGCTTTTCCTGAGATTTGGGCATTTAAAATAACACACAAACACAACATTCATGCAAAAAAAAATCATCCTTAAAAAAGGAAAAATTTTCTCTGCTTAACCTTAGGTAAGATCAGAGGAGTTTCAACGGGTTCAGCAAAGCAGACAATTGCCTGTGAGAAGCCCCTTTAAATTCTATGATCAGCTATTTACAGAAGACTGCAGCGACACCATGGTGGGAAACCTCCTAACAAGGCCCCTGGTTCAATGTCGGCCCCCCCACGTCCTTTTCGCCTGGGGCCCCCAAAGACTCTTAAAACGCCTCTGGGTACGATCTTCCAATTAAATATGTGATACATATGTTAACAGCGCCGTCACTTCCTTTCAGGAATCGTAAATGAATTTTAACGCAGGCGAACATCTTTTGGCGTCTGTATCATGGTATTCTCCAGGACCCGTTAATACTAATTTAAATCAAATGTTGTTTCATTCAGGTCACACTAAACTGATGAAGTGTATAAGCACACTGTGACTGGTGTGCAGGGTCAAGTTAATTTGATTCATGCAAATCTTGCTAACGACTATATTTTCCTCATGTCTTGATAAATTCAGTGCTGTCCATCACATCAAGGGTCATGTCAGGTTTGATGAATAATATTGGTCAAGCACAATGTCTGTTTTAATTAAAGCTACGAATGGCTTCTTAAAGTAGAATCTATGGCATTGGCGAGAATGTGCAAATACATTTTACTGCTCTTTCTGAGTGGGCATTTTAGCTACCAAGCCATGTGCACATCAAAATAATTATAAGTGCATTCAGTAACACAAGGTTATCCCTATGATTATTCATCATGACCGTAATCGAGACGATCCCGACTGCCACGGTAGTGATCGCGTTGATCGTCAAGTCGATCGCGGCTGCCACGATATTGATCGTCAAGTCGATCGCGGCTGCCCCGGTAATGATCGCGTTGATCGTCAAGTCGATCGTGGCTGCCCCGGCGTTGTTCGTCAAGTCGATCGCGGCTGCCCCGGGAACGATCACGTTGGTCATCGAGCCTCTCGCGACTTCCACTATGATACTTGGCTTTATCATCGAGGCGATCGCGACTTCCACTATGATACTTGGCTTTATCATCGAGGCGATCGCGACTTCCACTATGAAACTTGGCTTTATCATCGAGGCGATCGCGACTGCCACCGTAGCGATCGCGCTGATCGTCCCGGTAACGTCGAGTATCAATGTCACTGCCCTTGCCGCCATCCGTTACTTTACTACTACTATAACTGTGTTGATCATCCTCCAACTTGTGCCCAGTCATCACTACGATACGATTGTTTTGTGGAGCAGCGTCTTTGTCTTCAGTTGGTTTATACTGCTTTGTCTCGCTTCTTGACTTGGAATCCAGGTACGGCTCTCCGGCTTCAGGAGCATCTCCGTCATAAAACTCCATTTCTCCAGGAGCACTAACAGACAAACAGCGACACTAATAATCAATACCACATCTACTATAAGCGGTGTTGCCAGTAGCATAGATATACAGGGCATACAAATACATACCCCCCGGCATATTCGTCCTTTTTGCCCTTCTTGCGGCAACAACAGAAGACGATAAACGCCAGAAGCAGGAGACCTGCAAGGAGTCCTCCAACTATACCTGCAATGGACGCCTCATTCATGCTGCCTGGGGAAAAAAGTAAATGCAACAAGATTGTATTACCCCTCACCATTCGTCCACCATTCACAGATTCAGTAGCCATTTTGAACTCATGTGCTGTACACATTCGGAGGCTAAGCGTGTGAATCTTTAAAGCTGCGTTAGTTGTGATTTTTGGCCACTAGAGGGCAGCAGAGTAAACTGAAACCACATACTTGATGCACTAAGGATTTTTAAGAATAACTGCCCCCATGAGCTGTACATACCTGAAACCCAGCAACAGTTGATTGGCCTAATGCCAAACAACAATGAGGCTTGTTTGTAGAAAACCCACATGCATTTGATGAATTTAAGTCCGATAATCAGGTGAATATCTGGCATTTGTTGAGCCGCCTGCTGCTAACTTTGTCTGCCATTTGGTGCATGTTGGAGTACAATGAGTTTATAAGAGTTTTTGTGATGAAGACTGCTGCTGGAAACAAAACTGAAGGAAGTGCAAAAGGCACTTTACCTGAACTAGGCTATACAGGTTCAGAGGAGCTGAGTAGAGCTGCAGAATTAAGTGAGAGTTATCTGAGGGCATATTGTGTAGAGTTGAGCAAGTACTACACATTTTAGCACTCACCAGGCACCACAGCTAGGGTAAAGTTGCAGGCTGCAGAACCGACTTGATTTGTTGATGTGCAAATGTAGAACCCCGACATCTCTCTCGAAATATTGAAGAGGGACAGAACTCCTTCCTCTGCAACATAGACGATGAGCCATTTGTTCATTCTTTATATTGACACTGATGAATGGAAAAACACACTCTCGGGCAGTGCCTTAAAGTAACATACTTTCAGCTGTCTTCGGGGGAAATTGTCTGGGAATGTTTTCAACACTTAAGCTCTTCCATTCATAGACAGGTTTCGGGGATCCCTCCTCAGACCTGCAGGTGAGGGCGATGTCGTGCCAGTACTCTGCCTTTCCCTGAAGGCTGCAGATCGGTGGGGAGGGAGGCACTAAAAAAGAAAATGTAATGTAAAAACTAACAGTAACTCTATTTACAAGAGAACTGTGTTGATTTAACATCAACTCTCACCCAGGACCAAAAGGGAAGTGGAGGCAGCTGTTGTTCCCTCATCGTCATTGGGGATCATGACGCTGCACTGGAAACGGCGGCTATCAATCACGGTCACCTTGGTTAAGGTGAGTGTGCTCACATGTCTGCTGAGGTCAACCTCCAGAGTCGCTCTGCCTTCATAGGCCGGTGCAATGTCGACCGGATTATTCATAAAGTAGGTGCCCACGGATTCCTAGAGAGATAAACATGTTTTACAAAGATGTCTGTATCGATATAATAATACAATATACTAACAACGTTGGCTCAATATTCAAGATAACTGTACATCAATAGTATAGTGAGAGTATGTCACCATGACATACTGTACAAGGACAGAGGGTGTTAAATGCTATACAGATTGCAAAGCATATTGTTATACCTGCACATGCCTGAAACAATTGGGGAATGAATCAAAGAATATAGTGTTGATTGATGTTAAACGTTTGTAATCCTCTAACTTCTGCTCTTGTGCCATTAATAGGTCAACATTTTAATGAGTCCAATATTTGCAAAACTATGAAATTCCCACCAGTGCATAGTCAGCTCTAGATAATTAAAATTTAAAACAAGTCAGACTAGATTTTAAATCAAAATTAGATTTATATCTACGTCTACCTATTTGGCAGACACTTTTACCCCAAGCAATTTACAAATGAATAAATATAAGATTGTCACACTTGGACATAAAGTTAAGTTTGCGGTGAACTTGAATTTATTAATGAAATCAACGGGCAGCTTTTCAGTAAGTGCCCCCTTTTCCTTTTTAGGGAGGTGATGTCACAACTTTAACATGAAAATATTCTATTTTATTCTTAAAATTGCTGGCAGTTATTTTAGCCTCTCACCATTGGATTATCAATATTGTCCGGGTCAGCATCCCATTTGACGACGATTGTGGTGAAGCCTGGTTTGGCCGGGATGAAGGAACAGGTCAAGGTAACGTCGCTTCCACTTGTTACCGTGTATTCACTCTCTGGAATAGACACCTGTAAGCTCCTGCAGCAGGGCAGCACTGAAACAAAAAGGAATACATAGTAACAGACCTCCTGTCTAATCCCTTGACAATTTATTTATTTTCTTCACAAAAATAAATGACGTTGATTGAAACTGACCAACTCAAACCACACTATGTTTGTGGTATTAAGTACATAATACACACAAAAATAAATAGAAATAAATAAATAGAAATGCAACAAATGGTTTTAACTACAGGTATCTTTTGAGTGAAACTAAATCCTTCTTCCGGTTGAGTAGCAAGACGACGGATTAATGATTAACACCGGTAATAAAACACACAGAGGTGTGGTACAGTAGTAGTTCATAGAAAAGAGAAAGAAGAAGAAATATAAAGTCTACCTGTGAGTATCACAAACAGCTTTCGCCATCCAACCATCCTCTTCGTAATCATCGCTGTACAAGGAAAAAAACATCCAACAATTATAAATTATAAAACTGATGCTCTCAGTCCAAGAGAAAGAGAGAGAGAGAGAGCCTGCCTAACCTTCACCATGAACTTCCAGGTACAGACAGAATGACTCTTCCAGGTAATAAGTCAACGGCTATGGGTCACATGTCACCAGAGGGCCAATCATCGATCTGTCATTCCCTCGATTAAAATGTATTGGAGATGAATGTGATAAGGAGGGGGAAGTACAACAAAAAATGCCTTATAGTGTGTGTTCAATTTAAAATATACAGATAGAGAAAGGTAGACTTTAAATTGATCTCTGATCCATCGATGTAATCGACAATTAAGAGCAGCATATACATATTTAATAAATATTTTGTAACCAAGCACTGTAGCCGCAAGAATATATAAGTGTTTATTAATATATTTGCTAACAAATATATCTTCTCTTATGGACACCCATTGATAGAGGTTGTGTATACAGATAATACAGATAATAAATGAATAGTAAAATAATATAAAATGTGTCTTAATATATGTTTTGCCACTCAAAGAAAATGTATCATTTCCATAGTAAATAACTGAAACTATTATCGATTCATAGTTTTAAAAATAAAATACATGAAATAGAAATTGAGTATCATAAGGGAGACATGCTGCCAGAAACAGTGTTGCCAATTCGTTAAATTAGTTTATTACATAACTTACTAATGTCAGCTAAAATTCTGTATTTAAAAACAATAAAGCTAAATCAACAATTTAAACTGATCACAGTCATCAACTAGTTCAGTGGATTTTTACCTTCCCACAAAGTTAAATTGTGTTGTTTGACCTGCAGGTGGCAGTATTGTCCTGAACAGTATTGACTCCGCCTGCATTCATTACAAAAAGAGTATCACTTATCTCTATTAGTAGTACACCCAAAATTAAAAGATTAGAAATGAAACTGGACAGGTCATTCAGTTTGACCCTGTTACTAGGCAGAAGGTGTGGACTGCAGCTGAACCTCAAGCTTATGGTTTGGTGTTCAAATATGATGTTCATGAAACTCTCTCCTCTGACACTGGAAGATGTGGCCTTAACTCTGGGCAATGATGCAATCTTTGGCAAACACGTCAACTGTCTTGAAGCAGTCAGTCCATCATGAGCTTTATGTTAAGCCTATAAAAGACAGACTACCCCACTTTAACCGTTAGTTGTGTGAGAGACAAAAAAAATCCCATGTCTCTGCATTGGGGAGATGCGACACAAACATTAAATTTAAATTATTAAAAAATATATTTAAAAGTATGGATTCTGCTGATTCTGTGATGTTATTAAATGACAAAGTGGAGCTAGTTTTTTACTGCTTTCTACTAAATTACAGTTTGGTAGTTTGGTTCCACAGTTCCCAACCTTGGGACTGGCACCCAGAAGGTCTCAAGAAGAAAAAAAGTTCTACTACACAAATATACAGTCAATTAATTTTTTTTATTTAGTACAATGTTACAGTAGACTTATCTGTAAACTGTTTTCAGAATTCTATTACTGTAAACCGGACATTTTTGTTTTCTAACTTTTGCTTTTATGAATATGTACCATGCGATATATATGCTGACATATAAATAAATATCATATAAACTGAAATAGTAAGGGCACTAAAACATGCTTTGTTATAATTTCAAGTTTTTGTTATTACTGTATTTGTTTGCCTTATGAAGAATCCATAACAGACAGTAGATGAAAGAGTGTAACATGCCTGTATCACATTAATAAACCCTAACAGCATTACAAAACATTTGATTAACTGTTGATACACAGAGGTCATTCAATAGTTCAAATTAATGGAAATAGTTGTCTGGCAAAATCGTTCAAAGGTAATCAGTACAGGTGTTTTGTGGTGGTTTGTAATAAAACATTCAAAACTGTTGGTACAGTCCTTTTGTAAATGTACGCTTCCGACCTGTTAATCAATCTGTGTACTTGGTGACGGAATCAAGGGAGGTCATGTCATGTAATGGATCATCTTGCAGCGCATCGCAATGGGCAAAATGCAGAAAGTGGCTGGGATTGAGGGAAATGTGTGGCCACTTCCCTCCCTACACATTAGAGAAGTGAATCTTCTCCCTTTGGGTCAGGGCGAGCCCACCAACACATTAACGATTAACCTCTCACCCTGCATTTTTTAAAGATGGATGTGCAGGATGGAGGGAGCACGTCCGGGTAAGCAGCAAGCATCTTGTTTTTCTCCAAAATAATAAATGAATACAGTGGAAGTACCGACTATGACAAATTACAGCAGAAAATGACATAAAATAAATCAACACAAAATATGATTAACAGTACTATAGCCCACCGCCTGCCATCTGACGTTGCTTCAGGCCTTAGGAATGACTTTTTTAAAGCCACAAATAAAATTTTGTATGTATCTTGAGGTACCTATTTTTGGAGTTTAGCCCACTAATATTATATATTACTCTCTGTTGTTTTCTGTCAAACAGTCTGCTGATGGTGGTGAGAATGACACTTTACACACGTTGTGTGTGTCTTTTTGTTTTAAAGGCA